>NC_069499.1:1302950476-1303240476 GCF_027579735.1 Bombina bombina
GAAGTCTGCATCCTTCAAGAAAAACATGATTTTCATGCAGGACAATGCTCCATCACACGCGTCCAAGTACTCCACAGCGTGGCTGGCAAGAAAGGGTATAAAAGAAGAAAATCTAATGACATGGCCTCCTTGTTCACCTGATCTGAACCCCATTGAGAACCTGTGGTCCATCATCAAATGTGAGATTTACAAGGAGGGAAAACAGTACACCTCTCTGAACAGTGTCTGGGAGGCTGTGGTTGCTGCTGCACGCAATGTTGATGGTGAACAGATCAAAACACTGACAGAATCCATGGATGGCAGGCTTTTGAGTGTCCTTGCAAAGAAAGGTGGCTATATTGGTCACTGATTTGTTTTTGTTTTGTTTTTGAATGTCAGAAATGTATATTTGTGAATGTTGAGATGTTATATTGGTTTCACTGGTAAAAATAAATAATTGAAATGGGTATATATTTGTTTTTTGTTAAGTTGCCTAATAATTATGCACAGTAATAGTCACCTGCACACACAGATATCCCCCTAAAATAGCTATAACTAAAAACAAACTAAAAACAACTTCCAAAACTATTCAGCTTTGATATTAATGAGTTTTTTTGGGTTTATTGAGAACATGGTTGTTGTTCAATAATAAAATTAATCCTCAAAAATACAGCTTGCCTAATAATTCTGCACTCCCTGTATTGTGTGGATTCAAAAACAATGTTGAAATTTAAAATAACTTTTTGTACAACCTAGTGCGGTCTTATAAGTATATATAATACAGTTTCATATATTACAACTACTAGAAATATTTCTTTCCAACAAGTTGTGTTAAATTACGAAATCACGGGTTTATACCGTTTTAGTACAATATTATCGTCTTGATTGGTATATTTTAGAACTCATATATACACCACATCTTTGTAATACAAGCACAGATGCAGGGTACCTTAATCTGTGTTAGGTTATTTGTGTCTATCCTTATAAATGCTTTGTAGGACCTTATGGACACGTTAGTTTTGTAGAGTCTTAAGTATAGCTGTATTATTAAAGCTGATGTTTTTAGCGTATATATGCCACAGTCTTTCAGTTATTTGTAATCTCTATTAGTAACCGAGTGTTATAGTATAGTATTTTACTTGTATTATAATCTCCTTTAGTACCTTATCGTTGGTTTCTTAAGAGCTGGTCCGCCTTTCCGTGTTTAGGAATAATAGGGTATTTCTCCTGTGCGAAGCTTCAGCAAATTTTCCTAGGATGCCAGAAAGTTTGTCCGTGTCCAGTTCCCGGACACGCCCACTAATGCGGGAATGACGTGTATGTTTCCGGTTTTTCCGATGGTTCCAATGTTTCAGAACGGAGCAATCTGTTATCGGTAATGCGTTTCAGCTCAGAGGAGCCTTTTTCAAGCCATAACAGACCTGCTCCTGGTGTCTCCTTAAATGCCTTCCTTTAGATTTGTAATTGATGGCATTGATCAGTTGTATTCAAACCTATTGTATTTACTGTTATTTATGTATCATAAAAGACAACTAGCAACGTGTATAATATGTACTCTTAGTATAATGTGAGTTTCCCATTTCTTTATATATATACACAATTATTGCTTAATTGGAAATAGTTTCGCACATAGTTAACCCGGATAATGTTATTTGTTAACATTTGTTAAAGATACCTAGCAAATAAAGTGGCTTAGCAAATAAAGTGGCTTAGCAAATAAAATAATGTGCAAATGTATATGGAACAAGCAACATCAGTGAATATTTCATAACATCAACTAACAGACTTCCTTGTCAAACATTCACATAAGCTACTACTTTTTCGCTCCCATACGGGTTTCGAAAGCAGCTGCATCTATGACACCCTACACAGGGGCTTTCTATCTTTTACATACCAATTACTTATGCAGCCGAGTAGCACGTCCCTCCCATCGTACACACAAAAGTGGGAAACAGAGATTGGCATTACACAAACCCCTAAGTAATGGCAAAAAATCTTCTCCTGCATGACAAAATCTTCCTCATCCATATATGTAATGGAAATGAATGTTAAGTTATTATATAGATGGTACTACACACCCCACCGACTTCACACCATTTTCCCTACACACTCGCCGGAATGTTGGAGAGGTTGCCAAAACATTGGCACCCCCACACACATCTGGTGGACGTGCCCAACAGCCCAAAAATATTGGGAAGCTATCAGAGTCGAATTCGAAAAAGTTCTATCTCTAAGTGTCAAACTCGACATCTGGTTTTTCATCTTTAATAAATTTACCAAAATAACTTGCAAACTCCGACTAGCTCTACTGACTATCATGACAAACTCAGCAAAACGACTAATTCCCAAAAACTGGAAATGCAATACACTTCCATCTATCCAGGTCTGGAGAGAAACAACTACTCAGTCTCTCCAACTAGAAAAATATCGCTTTACCCGTAACAAACAAATAGCCGACTATCACTCGATATACTTTTTGTGGGAGGAATATCTTAATCAGACACCCCCCACGCTCAAACCCACCACCAGAAGATCCACTTCTTAAACTCACATTCACTGACTACCCTTAGCTGACAGACCAGATGCCTTCTCTTATTACCTTAACTTGAACAGAAGGTCATTCCAAGAGCCCGATAATCACTGACACAACAATTTACGCCTCTGCAGGAACCATGTACGTATGAATATATATTTATACATCCATTTGAATTGTTCTTTGTATTTTCTCATTCACTTAATTGAATTAATTTCTTTCTTACCTAGTTTAAATAACTTACCTATGCAATCTAAATTTGTCCATTGAACGATAAATATACCCACAACTCATATATGTCGAAAAAATGTATCATGTATATGGAATCATTGTTACCACACTGTTGCATATGTAACTGTTTTAATTCTGCGTTGTATGCAGTGATTTTATGTTCAATAAAGCTTTTGAAAAAAAAAAAAAAATTATAAAAACAATGGTGGTGTAGAACAAAATTAGAAAAGTTTATGTTAAATTTTTATTTTATTTTATGGGCTATTATATATATATATATATAAATATATATATATATATATATATATATATATATATATATATATATATATATATATATATATATATATATATATACATATTTTATATTATGGAAAAATAATTTTGGTTGTTTAATTTGTTCTAGAAAATATATACTAATTAGTGAGAGATCAATATATATGAAATCTTCAGGTACTGTCACTTAATCATGCTATACATACAATACTCAGAGGTGGTTCTTTTAAACAGTTAGCTTGGCGCCAATATATTTTACTCTTGAGCGCCACCTGCTGCACAAAATATGTTACTCTTCAAACTTTCAAAATTTATACAATTTGCAACAAGACACTTTTTGTTAAAGATGCATAGTTTAAAAATTTTTACAGCTAGAGAATACTATCCCACAATATCTAAAGCAGTTATAACCTACCCTGATAACAGCACTACATATCTATATACTATTTATGAATCAAATTTAATTAGACCTATTCTTCACCAAAAGACTGACCAATCAAAGTCCCTATTCATGCCATAAGGTACTAATGATCCCAATCTATGAATCCAATGCATTTCTTTTTGTTTCAATATTTTCTCACGGTCACCACCCATTCTCTGCGGACCCACATAATCTATAACCTGCCATCGGAGCTGACTGATACTGTGTCCTTTCTCCAGAAAATTATTGGAGACAGGTGCCTCCCTGTTCCCACATCTAATATTGGAGCGGTGCTGGCTAAGCCTATCTTTCACTTTTCTTACCGTCTCTCCAATATAGATGAGGGAACACAGACACTTAATTAAATAAATTGCATATGTGGTGTCACAAGTAAAGAAATTCCTAATAGTGTACCTTTTACCACTCCTAGGGTGAACAAACTCTTTACCCCTTATTACAGAATTACAACTAATGCATCCTAAACAAGGATAACATCCTACATTCTTCTTTGTTAAATGACTCTGCTGTAGCTGCTTAGCTGGTCCTATATCAGACTTCACAAAGTAGTCCTTCAAATTCTTTACCCTTTTGTAGGCCATAATTGGTCTCTCTTTGAATTCAACAATGTCATTATTACACCTCTGTAAAATAGGCCAATGTTTATTAATGATTCTAGCTATTTGACTCCCATGGGCACTAAACTGTGATGTAAAGATCATTCTCTTATTCTTATCCTTATGATCTTTATTAGTGGTAAGATTATTGCTACATTTATCTAATACATGTTGGGGGTAACCTCTATTGCGGAATTTTTCTTGCATTTCTTTAATCCTTTTATTTAGATTATCTGTCTCTGACACGATACGGTGGACTCTCATCAACTGACTCTTAGGTAAGGATTCTACCAAATGACGTGGATGGAAACTATTAAATTCTAGCAATGTATTCCTATCTGTTTCTTTTGAATATAGATCAAATTCCAATTTAAGACCTTTCTTATACACTCTAGTGTCCAAAAACATGATACTCTCCTCACTGAAATTCAGTGTAAATTCCAAATTTCTCACAGAAGAATTAAGGTCTGTTACAAACTGAACCAGGGAGTCCACGGGGCCCCACCATACGCCAAATATATCGTCTATGAAGCGCCACCAGGCTCCTCCATAGTCTTTAAACCATTTATTTTCATAAACTATATTCTCTTCAATCATTCTCATAAACAAATTGGCGTATGATGGGGCCACGTTGGACCCCATGGCGGTTCCTCTTATCTGTATATACCAATCATCCTGAAACATAAAGTAATTCCAGTGCAGAATCAAGCCCAATAATTCTTCTATGAAAACATTTTGTTGTGGGGTATAACCCCCATTCACATGTAAAATTTTCTTAATCACCCCCATACCTGTCTCATGCTTTATGCAGGTATAGAGGCTTTTAACATCTAATGTATACAATACAAAACGGTCGCTAGGTAAATGCAATTCTCTCACTTTTTGCAAAAAATCACCTGTGTCTTTGATGTATGAACTACATTTTACGACCTCAGGTTGCAACAATTTGTCAATAAAAATAGATACATTAGAAAAGGCAGAATCTATGCTGGAAATAATTGGCCTGCCTGGAGGAGCAGCAAGGTTTTTGTGAATCTTTGGTATAGTATAAAAAACCGGTGTTCTTGGTGACTTATTGTATAGAAAATCTCTCAATTTTAAGTCAATCACCCCAACCTTTACTGCCCTCTCCAGGCAGGCCAATAATTCTTTTTGTATCCTGTGAACAGGATTTTGTGACAATTTCTTATATGTTTCAGGGTCATCTAGTTGTTGTCTAATTTTCCCAATGTAGTACTGTCTATCGATAACCACAGATGCGCCTCCCTTATCGGCTCCCTTTAGGATAACATTATTCAATTTACCCTGAAAGGACTGTAATGCTTTCTTTTCAACATTATTCACATTACTTTTTACCTTCTTACCATCTCTGAGAACCTGCTGTTGTAATTTATTTACGTCTAAATTCACAAGTTGTATAAATGTATTTACACTATCGTTAAGGATTAATGGTGTATAATTCCATAGACCCAACTTTTTAAGAGTCCAATTCCCAGAGTCTTTATCGGGGGTATTATGCTTAGCACTCACATCACCAAATTGTACTCTCAATTTGATGTTCCTATAGAACCTATTCAGATCTTTATTTATTTCAAAAAAGTCAGTCTGTTTGCTTGGGCAAAACGAAAGTCCTCTATTGAGGAGTGCTAGCTCATCATCATCCAGTGTGACTCCAGATATATTCACTACTGTCGATTTCTCTGATGTCCTCCGCCCCTCCGGTTGGATTTTCTGACCGGTGCCTTTCTTGCAGTGCTTTCTCCCTGCTCTCCGCTTGTATCGCTTTCGCTCAGACTCGTGGAACTTGACGTCACATCCGTCGAGTCGCCTTCCGTATCACGTGCGGCTTTCTTGTGCTGCTGATTGGTCGTACGTCTACCTCTGGTCTGTTTACCCCGGTTACCATGGGGACCCTGTCGCCATCTGTAGACCCAGCCTTGTGAGTAATCTTGTTCATCCCGAACAAATTTCGTCCGCTTTCTTTCTTTTAGCTCTTTTTGTAGGCGATCCATTCTTTCATCTGTCTGTGTTATTAGATTTTTCAGATCTTCCTCAGAGATTTGACCGGAAAGCTCCTCTTTGACGGTAGCCAGTTCCACTTCTTGTTTAGCCATTTCCTTGGTAAGGGATTCCACTGTATGTACAATTAAATCAAATGAGCACTTGTTGATAATTGCCTCAAACATGTCGCAGTACTCTTTATTGTTTTTCAACAAGGTAGGGCAAGTGCTCATTCGTAACCCCCTCGGGATCCTCTTAACACGGTAGTATTCTGCAAGAGTTGTTATATGCAGGTCCCAGGCTGTATTTCTGTACCGCAACTTTTCATATTGCTTGGTAAGTTCATCAACTGGGTTAACTCTTAGGAAGTCTCTAGACCCCCTAGTCAGGGTCGTTATCCGAACTGCATCGGCCTCTGAGTATGCAAACATATTACCTCCCACAGGAGACTTGCCAACAAGATCCATCTTTGAATTGAAATCTTGCAAAATGCCGGCTGCACGTTCTTGGGCAGTGTTAATCAATCCTCAGCAATATGTAGAACAGCTGCCAGGCAAAATACTGTGCTCGTGTCGACCGTGGAAATCTGCCCAATTCCACTATAACAATATGCAACATGGGAATGTCCACAGCACAATTTGCTTAAAAAAGTATCTTTATTGACAAAAGATAGAGCGACGTTTCGTGACTACTGTCACTTAATCATGCTATACATACAATACTCAGAGGTGGTTCTTTTAAACAGTTTGCTTGGCGCCAATACATTTTACTCTTAAGCGCCACCTGCTGCACAAAATATGTTACTCTTCAAACTTTCAAAATTTATACAATTTGCAACAAGACACTTTTTGTTAAAGATGCATAGTTTAAACATTTTTACAGCTAGAGAATACTATCCCACAATATCTAAAGCAGTTATAACCTACCCTGATAACAGCACTACATATCTATATACTATCTTTTGTCAATAAAGATACTTTTTTAAGCAAATTGTGCTGTGGACATTCCCATGTTGCATATTGTTATAGTGGAATTGGGCAGATTTCCACGGTCGACACAAGCACAGTATTTTGCCTGGCAGCTGTTCTACATATTGCTGAGGATTAATTCTATTTCTAAATTTAGACCTTGTGGGTGTAGAGTATCCAAATTATAAATCCATTTACTTTCCAACTGTAATAATCTTTTGTGGGTATCAGCCCCTCTTTTTTGTTTCGACAGCTTGGCTGTGCCCATATAATTAAAACACGTTAAATTACCTTTATTACAAAGTTTAAAGGGTTTTGGGACCGGTAGGTCTTTGTTCCTATCCTGGTCCATATTTTCAATGGACAAGATATGTTTGCGAATTCTCTCTCGTAAAGGTCTTTCCAATTCGCCCACGTACTGCATCCCACATTTGCATTGAATCATATATACAATATTCCTATCTGTACATCTGATGCAGTCATGGATCTTAAATTCTTTATTATTTACCATTGACAGACTTGCTTTTTATGGAGTGTCTGCACAATTTACATACTGTATAAAACATGAGAAGAAACCCTTAATTTCCATTCCTGTCAGATCTTTGTCTGTCTTCTTCTGTTTTTTTTATTAAAGTAGGCGCAAGTATGTTTTTAAAATTATTCGCCTTTCTATATATAAAATGGGGGTTTTCAGTAATCAGTGATCCTATTATTTTGTCTTGTTTTAGCATATGACAATGTTTTCTCACTATTTTTTCTGTCATTTTGTAATTGGTATTATAGTTAGTTATAAATGGTATTTTGATTTCATTGGGCTTTGTACTGTCCCTTTCTTTAAGTTTTTTGGTTATAGGGTTTTTCTATCAATCTTACCGACAGCATTAGAACACGAAATACAACAACAACAATCTACGAATTCTCTTACAGACATAAATGGGTTCATACACTCAGGTTTAAAAAACAAATCAACTTTCTATCCTAAGCATGAAAAAGGCCCAATAATTGAAACCTTTGAGAAATTAATATTGAATGATATAAAACATATATCCGAAAATAAAATAAAAAATGTAAAGTTTAATCTATCAAAAAAACAAGAGACTCTCATTAAAGAACTGGAAAATAATTATGAGATCATTTTTAAAAATGCAGACAAAGGCGGTGGGATTGTTATCTTGGATAGAACTCTGATCAGATATGATCGGGATGATTGACACCCCCTGCTAGTGGCCGATTAGCCGCAGATGTGCAGGGGCCGGCATTGCGTAAGCATTTCACCAGAAGAAATGCTTGTGGAATGATAAATGCAGACAGCGTATGCTGTCAGCATTTATCGGTGTCAGGTGGACATGATTCGCTACAGCGAATCATGTCCTCCCACCATTTGTTAAATCTACCCCAATGTATTATGTATAATAATACTAAACAAATGATACAGTTGTCAGATAGCTGGCAACATCACTGATCTGTGAGTGTGAACCACTTCTGTCACATTGTGTGAAAATACCTACATTTCAAGATGGTGGTGCCCAATGTAAAAAGACGGAGCTTCAGCATCTGGTATCCTCAAGGTATTAAAATAGAAAATGCTTTAAAAAAAGCTGCAGGTACAGGAGGAAATACAATAACACGATGAGTAGTAACCATCCATTTGTAACTATTCTCAGCAGTTTAATGTCCTTTTAAAACTGTGCCTCTATCTCCAAAATACCTATGTACCCACAAACATACATACTAACACAAACACACACAAATCAGAGCCCTACTAATGCACATACATCATACATGTACACACAAACATCATGGTCTTGCACACACACGCACATGCTTATGCAAACTCACAGAGCCCTTATCATACACATAAATGTGTACTTTCACACATCAAGGTACTACATACACATGAACACACACCTGTATATCAGGGTCCTAAACCACACACCCATAAGGATCCTGCAAACATAATTAAAGGGACAGTCTAGTCCAAAATACATTTTATTGATTTAGATAGGGGATGTCATTTTAAACAACATTCCAATTTACTTTTATTACCAATTTTGCTTTCTTCTCTTGGTATTCTTAGTTGAAAGCTAAACCTAGTAGGTTCATATGCTAATTTCATAGACCTTGAAGGCCACCTCTAATCTGAAGGCATTTTGACAGTTTTTCACCACTAGAGGTTGTTAGTTCATGTGTGTCATATAGATAACACTGTGTTCATGAACGTGGTGTTACCTAGGAGTGAGCACTGATTGGCTGAAATGCAAGTCTGTCAAAGAACTGAAATAAGGGGGCAGTTTACAGAGGCTTAGATACAAGATAGTCACAGAGGTAAAACGTGTATTAATGTAATTGTGTTGGTTATGCAAAACTAGGGAATGGGTAATAAAGGGATTATCTATCTTTTAAAACAATAACAATTCTGGTGTAGACTGCCCCTTTAAACACAAATATACACACACTATTCAGGGCCCTCATTAAAACTAAACAGTTGGAATGATGTACATCTAAAATGCCTTTAAAATGACTGGTGAAAGGTTTCCACCACACTTTCAATTTAATATGCCATTCACTTGTTCATTAATTAAGATCTTTTGATCACCTCTCCTGGAATGTTGACCTTGTTATGGAATCTTGGGCCATCAATAAAAACTTTAGCCAATACTCTGTCAATGAAATTACTTTTTCATCCTGCCCCAAGCAATATAGTTTATTATTATTTTTTTATTATGTGGGACAGCATCAACTTCCAACAATTCTCCACATTCTTATCATTCATTAAACTTCTGACATATTCTACACTGCCTATTTTTGTCATCTCTATATATTTAAAGAATATATGCTGTATAGTATGCGGTATTCTTTTCTGCTTTTGTCTTGGCGCATTTAAATATTTGCTCAACCTGCCTATATTTGTTTTTTTATATATTCTTCTCCTATTCTGATTGAGTCAATATTCCTTAAAAGCAGGGTTTATGATCTCAATAAAACTACACATTGGCTTCCATTTTAATTTTACTTCTACAAACATATTTAATAGAACAGGACAAAAAAAGACTAGCTTATATAAAATGCCTTGTTGGTCAAATTATTTTACATCTAATAGTCATATCAACTTCACAGATTTTCTCACCACTGTAAATCTCAGCTGAACAAGTGATCCCATCAGTTATAACGTATTTTAAAACAAGTTTAAAATAACATTAATGGATTCAGACACATTTTAGGGGGCAGATGGAGGGGATGTTTAATATTATCTGAAAAAGATTATTTAATAGTGTGATTACCTTTCTTACACTAGTCATGTGATATCAATATTTAAGCTTTAATTCAAAATATATCTTGGAAACGTGTATTAGGCTTTGAGAGACATAATGCAATATCAGTGATATCTTGGAGTGGCAAGGTTTGGTAGACAGCTTGAATGCTCTTTAATAAAGAAATAAAGGGGCCGATTTATTAAAGTGCAAATCGACATGATACAATGTAGCGTATCATGTCCGCCACACATTGATAAATGCCGTCAGCATACGCTGTTGGCATTTATCATTGCACAAGCAGTTTTTGTGAACTGCATGTGCAATGCTGCCCCTTGCAGATTTGCGGCTAATCGGCCGCTAACACGGGTTGTCAATCAGCCCGATCGTATAGCAGGTGGACAAGTTATGGAGCAGCGGTCGGGCCTTAGTTGCTCTGATAAATTGGAGGGGGATACCGAACACCTCCAGAAATTTTCAGAGATAGTCCCACCTGACCCTGTCAAACACCTTCTCAGCATCCAAGGACAGGGCTAGGAGCGGGATCTTCTTCCTCTTAGCCTCGTACGGGATAGAGAAGAGTCTACGCGTATTGTCAGGCCCCTCTCTGCCTGGGATGAATCCGACCTGGTCGGGATGAATGATCCTAGTCAAGACTATAGCAAGCCGATTAGCTAGAATTTTGGAATATAATTTTATATCTGAATTAATTAGCGAAATGGGCCTGTAGCGAGGATCTTTACCAGGTTTCAATATGGTGGTTATATCTGCTTCAAGGAATTCCCTAAGACAGGATCCAGCATTCATAAAAGTATTAAAAGTTCTTAGTAATATAGGGCACAGGATCTCACTGATGGTTTTATAAAATTGTCCTGTGTATCCATCAGGAACTGGAGCGTTATTGTTCATTAGTTGAGCAATAGCTGCCTTTAGTTCCTTCATAGAAATTGGTGGACGTAATAAATCTGCTGTTCCCTCGTCTATCCCTGGTAAATCCAGGGACCTCAGGATCCTCTGTATCTCCTCAACAGAGGAAACGTTAGCAGGTTCTTCTTTGGCCAAATTGTAAAGTTCAGTATAAAAAGTCCGGAATGATTCACCTATATCCCCAGGAGAGATTGCCACCCTATTCTCATATATAATTGAGGTTATGGAGCGTTGTGCCTGTCTAAATCTGAGTTTAGATGCTAATAATTATTTATTTTATCTGAGTTTAGATGCTAATAAGGTATTAGCCTTATAACTATGGTAATAGAAAATTTGCTTAAATTTGCTGAGGTTTTTTTGGACTTTAACCAGCTCAAGTCTATTAAGTTCAGTCCTAATGGCCTCTAACTGCTTTGCACCTTGCAGAGTCGGGTTCGACTTTAAAAGGGAGGACTGTCATCTGTACACACAGGTTAGTTCAGCTAGTGACCTGCCTTGTATATTCTTAATGTGGGCTGTTTTCTTAATTAGGGAACCTCTGAGGTATGCTCTCAGAGAGGCCCATATGTATTGCACATCTGTTTGTTCTTTTCATTAAACTGTATGAACTCCTGTAGTTCGGTTTTAAGTTCCTGCAAAGTATTAGGATTTTCCAGAATCCAGTCGTCATATCTCCATTTTCTGCAAGGAGTTAACTGGGGGTTAAGAAGGAGACAACCACAGGGTCATGATCAGACCACGGTATTAAAGCTATCTTGGAACTATGAATTTAATTTAATGTCCAGGACTCTACAAATACATAGTCAATCCTGGAGAACATTTTATGTGCATTAGAATAAAATGTGAAGTCACTATCTGAGGTGTGCATTGCTCGCCATACATCATACAATCCGTACTGAGACATCAGAAATCTAAAAGCACTCGCTAGGGAGCTGACTGAGCGATCAGAGCTGGATTAAGAAATTCCTTTTCTATCTACAAGGGGGTTCCAAACAAGATTAAAATCACCTCCTATGATTAAGGTTCCCTGTTTGATTTTAGCTATAAGTTTTAAACGTATTTTTCAAAAAGGGTATCTGTCGAGTGTTTGGGGCATAAAGATTAGCTAGTGTATACTTGTGTTCATTTAATTTTCATATAGTTATAACATATCTGGCATCTGGGTCGGATTCAACATGTAAGATCTCTACTTTTAATTCATCTTTAATTAAGATGACAACTCCCCTAGTTTTAGTCGAATGTGAGGCTTCCAATTTAGTGGAGAAATGTTTAAATGAGTAAGGGATGCCTGAGGCCTTAGTCCAATGGGTCTCCTGCAAAAAGACAATGTTGGCTTTGGAGTGTCTGAGACTAGAGATAAGGAGGCTCCTTTTGGTCGGGGAGTTGAGACCCTGAACATTATGTGTGATTACTTGTAGGCCTATTGTTGGAGGGGGGGGGAAAGGGAGAGAGAGAGGGAAGAGGAGGAAGGCTTCTGGAGTATAAGTGACTAGTATACTAGGTGAGTGGTCCAGTTGAGAAAACTAGGTATCTGCGAGCCTAGGGGTTTTGATGGGTCTGAGAATTTATTGCATGTGGTCTAATAATATAATGTAGTCTAGTAAAAAAAAAAATGGTAATAGTAGGGGGAGTAGAGGGGAATATTCAGTAAGCACCGCTAGAAGTGTGGGGTTCTTATATATTTATGATAAGATATAAAATCAGAGGACATAGTATTGGTCGCCGTCTGGGGGGCGGATAACCAATAAGCAAAAAGAGGAAAAGAGAAGGTAGTAGTGGGGAGGGGTATGGGCAGAAATAAAAAAGGGAGATATAGAAACAAAGGAATATAATTAGACAAGAAAAAGAACAAAAATAGCATTACAATAAATGAGCAGGAGACAGGAATATCACCAATTCCGAAATAAATAACATTAGTAAAACCATAAAGAAGCTGTACGAGAACTTGCAGCTTTAAAACTTTTAACTGAACTACTAAAGCTTGAAAAACATTTAGTGCATACATACAAAAAAAAAAGATTACCCAGGGTCACCAACCTTTACTGCTTTATTTTCTATAATCTTTTTTCCATCTCTATAATTCCTTAACTAATTTGACATATTACTAATTATAGGCTATTGCTTCATATATGGCTAGTGAATAATTACTTTCATTAGATTAAATGAAGCCATTTTCTTAGGTCATCTAGCCTAATTTTTTTGAAGATGGGACTGTGTTATGAGATATACAAATAACACATATATTAATGGTGGGTAAGAGGGCTATTAACTTTTCTATAGGAGTACGTTCCCATCTGTAATGAGTGGTTGTCCTCCCATTGCCAGCTTTGCAGAAGGGCTTCACTACTAACTGGTTTGCTATTTTACATTATGACATCCTAGTGTTACAGCCGATTATAGTGTAACTATTTGGTTAGCCTTTTAGATATTTGAGAGCTATAGGAAAGCTGAAGGCAATACACATATCGGGTCTATTATGATTATGCCAACCGGCCATAGCTATTCCCAGGGGTTACAATTATAGGGTAATTATCTAATAGAATGATATTCACAAACTATCTTGTCATCTGTGTCCTTAAACTGAGTAGCCTAAATGATCAATATTTGAAGGAAGTTTTGAAAACAGTCATTAATTTTATGTTTAATGCAGCTATTTACCAGAGCGTGTATGTGGGTTGTAGTAACTCAAGGGATGGGTGGGCTGGCCTCCAGCTAACATTAATCTCTAATCAATGGGAGGATTGTGTGATTCACATTGATTTAAACATGCACAATATCACATAATAGGTAATAGTCACATCCAAGCAGTCTTAAAAGTTCTTGGGTCAGTTTTTAACCTGTAAAGGGAATGAAGATAAGGATTACAGAAAAGGATACATGGTGCTTGCAATAGCAGGATCAGCTCTTAGGTAATCAGTCCTGCAAATGAACTGCAGAAGATAGTGAAGTTCTTCGTATGTAGCATTGTAGTTAAAGTTCTTGCTGAGTGGTATTCCGTCTCTTGGATGCTGGAGACATACATCTTCGTTTGGGATCCCATTCAGAGGCTGCTGCCCGAAGAAGAGAGGAGTTTAGTTGTGAGGGATTGTGAACAAGAGCTTCTTGCTGAAGTAGGAGAGGTTCTCGCTGTGTAGGGGAGATAGTAGGGGGGTTCTGCAGTAAGTTCAGATTATTGAGAGTCTCCATTCCTTGTTTTAGGTTAGTTATGGTATGAGAGAGTCCATTATGCTGAAAATATACCTTCACAGGAAACCCCCATCTGTACTTGATCGAGTGTCTATGAAGACACTGGATTACTGGATGGAAAAATCTCCATTTTGATAAAGTATGAGATGATAGGTCAGGGAAAAACTGTATTTCCTTATAGGGGTCTGGTAGGCTTTTATACAGAAAGGCAGCTTTCAGAATTTTTTCCTTGTAAGTGTAGTAATGGAGTCTTATGATGACATCTCTCGGATGTGCTTGATTGGAGTTTCTAGGTCTGAGTGCTCTGTGAGCCCTATCAATCTTAGCCTCAGGATCCTGTGGAGAATTTAGTAGTATTATGAATAACTCAGCAAGATATGTAGGGAGATCAGTAGAAGAAATACTTTCAGGTATGCCCCGAATGCGTATATTGTTGCGCCTCGACCTATCTTCTAGGTCGGCTAACTTCACCTCTAGGTCTGAGATCATCTCTGCAAGTGATTGGATGTATGACAAAAGATTAGAGTGATCCGTTGCTAGGTCTGCATGTTTATGCTCAAGATTGTCTGTCCTCTCACCTAGAGTAGAGATATCTCTTTTCAGATCTGCAACTGAGGTTCTGATTTCCTGTTTTAACGATTAATGGTGTGCATCCATTTTGGCAGAAAGAGAGTTAATGAGTGCTTTACGAGAAGTATCTTCAGAGTTGTCAAGAGAGCGTTTACATAGGGTGTGTGGTATATCTTCCCCTTGTCCAGACGGGGAATCTTTGGAATCCTCATCAGACAAATCTCTCTCAGGTAAAAATTTACTGTGAAAATGGTCTGCTACGGTCCTTTTTGGACCTACAGTATGCTTATTAAAAAAAAATTCTTGTTAGAGTGTGACATTTTCACAGCCTATACTCCCTCTGGCAGGCAGCGAGACAATATGAGGAACCTTTTAGTCTGTGCTTCTATTTTATGCTTGAATTGGGGAATCTTCCTATGCCTAGCTTTTCAGCTTACCCCCTCATTTTGGGGTGAGGGCCACAATAGGAAAGAGGAGGGGAAGTTTGTGATTTAATGTAGCTTGCGAAGAGGTTAAAAAAGTGTCCTCTTATTCAAATATATTACTGTTGATGGGAATATGTATTTCACCGCTAAGGCTGGTAACAGCGGTGTGCAAAACCCTTCTTGTTTGTCTGGGCAGGCAGGGGACAGAATTATTACATGTGGGGAGTCAGGTAGGTAGTATGCAAATATGTATGGGGATTTAATGTATGCAGAGGTTAAGTTGACAGTGTAAAGACTGCAATTTTATTAAAACAGATTCGCAGGAAATGCTGGTCTTTATTTCACTCCCTTTTCTATAGCTCAGTCCAGATACCTGATATTAAAGTTACTGGTTTTACTTCTAAGAAGACTGTTATGTCCCAGATATATTTAGGGCGTCTTTAGGGTCTCCAAGTGCAGGGAGAAGGTACCAGATTAGCTTCTCTAGAACCACATATATCCCCTTATATATCCACAATGCGTACAAGTTCTTAGCTAAGGACTGTATTGGAGGAAGAGGTCCCAGTCATGTCTGCTCCCCACAAGTATAACTGTTTCTGTTATAAGTCAGCCGTCTCACTATTATGCAGCCAGAATGTAAGGAAGATGGCTGCGCGTCACGTCTCCAAAATCCTCTCTCACAAATTCCTCCACTGAGGTGCGCAGCCTCCTCCGCTCACTCCTAAGCTGTATTGAATAAGGAATATAGCAGAGCGCGAGTTATTGGGGATGTTATGTCCAAGTGGGCTAGAGTAACTGCGCACCTACGGAACTGGGTAAAATGGCGACTGGCGCCTAAAGTGAAGGCCTCTCCCTCAGACAGGGAGCTCAGTATGGTCAGGGGTTCCTTCTGTTAAATGTAAAAGCCGAGCGTGACCTTCCGTGTGGGCTGTAGCCGTGATGGGTGACCATTATGTTGAGGGATATGCTCAGGGTATACGCTAGAAGGAAATACCCTGCACTTATCCAGATTCTGGTGCTCACAGCAGAACTCGTAGTCAAGGTCAGGTTCAACAGGTACTCAGTCGTCTCCAGATATTCCGGTAAGCGCAGTCGGAGAGAACCCTAAAATCACTGTAAGACAGGATGACTCCATTATCCCGGATATTAGGCACTATGTTGTTCCGGCGATTCCTCCAGAGAGCGTCACCCACTTCTAGATAAAGGCCGCTCTGTGGAAATAAAAAGCTGTGAATGTCTCACAAGGCTCTACTATTTCAGGAAACACTTGGCATTCGTGTGGGTAGCTCTTGAAACAAAATAAAAATTAAAGAAAAAAATGGAGTTGTACCACTAGAAATGTTTTCTAAGTAATTAGGAATAATAACAATTTTTTGATGTAATTAATGATGCAATTTTCTAACGAGCCAAGTATAGCTATACTTTCACAAGTAATATGTTTTTTTTGTTCTTAAGTACACAACCTAATGCATTTTAATGGGGCTGAGTATTAAATTAATTAGGAGAAAATTCATGTGTGAAACTGATCAAATTATAGAGTTCAAAGATCAATCTCCTATTGGTTCCTGCCCCTTTAAATGCATTAGCTTCCATTACTTGCACTTAGCATCTATGAGTAAGCGCACACCAGCGCGAAACATGTTAGATGGCTAACTACCCTCCTTGTTAATTTTGTGTTTTTTCTATTTTTAATGGAATAAAGTCTCTTTTTTAACCTGTTTGCTCAGCAGCCTTCCATTTTTCTTCCTTGCTGAGTCTTTTGCGGTCGTCGGCTGCTACTTGGTTGGCTCCACACAAACCCCCCCCCCCCCCTTTCCAGTCTTGGTCTAACCCATTCACCCCCCGGTCCTCAGCGGAAGTAACCTGTAGCAGCTCCGCTCTCTCTCTACTCTGCTTCAACGGACAAACTTAGGAGCTTGCTCGTTACCGGATGCCTGGATGCCTGGATGTTTCTATCAAGAGGATTGTTTCATAGTGCCTGCAAGATCTGTCAAGAAGAATATCAGGTACAACATTAAACGCTAAATAGTTTAAAAGCCTTTACTAAATGGATATGCCAAATGAATGGTGCTTTTTTCAAAATACAACTATGCTTTATCTTTCTCTGCTTCACCGTATTTAACTAATTCTGGACCTTTACTAACTGCTTGCATATCTGGCTAAAAAGTCTTTTGCAAATCTAAACGGTCTTATACTTGTTGGAAGCATGATGTATTAAACCAATAAGCGCCATTTGCTAAACTGACTGCTTTGTTAGATTTCTACTAATGCTGGACTGATACCTGTGATTTACTACCTGCTCTTGTCATATCCTGGCTTTTTTCTTTTCTGTCTGTTAGATAGAGACTTGCAAAATGAACAACATGTCACTGGCATTTCAGCCTAATTAATATATTTAACAAACAGCTTAAATCTATGATGCTTCCTTGGATTACACTAGGGGTGATTCATTAACTCTTTAATTAAAGTCACGCAATATGTATTGGATATTGTGACTTTTGCTGACCTAACTGGTATATTAATATTTAAATAGGGGCTTAGTGTGAGTAGCAACAGGTTTTTTTTTTTTTTTTTTCCATTTTTTACACTGAAAGAGACACATTAACATGGAGGGTGAAAGTAGCAACCTGGCCACATTTTTTGATATTCAAAATAGAAAACAGTTTTTTGACACCATATTTTCAAGTTCTGCCAATGTCACAGGTGAAGGTGATTTGAAACAACTTTTCACCACACTGGAAAAATTATTAATGTCAGATCTGCGGTCTATGTGGGATGTTGTCACACTCACACATTACATAGATGTGAAAAGGATTCCTAGGGGTCTTAGGATAAAGAAATACCCAAACTATGACCTTGAAGACAGTGATCTACAAGATGAATGGAATACAGCTTTAAATGAATGTTCTCTAAAGTTGTTGGGGGTCCTGATTAAAAGCAAGGAACAGAAAAGAAATAATTTAAAAGAAAAAATTGTGACCACCAAAGCAGACCTAAAGACACACAAAACAGATGAACACTATGCAGAACTTAAATTACAAATGAAAGATTAGATAAAAAAAGCAGATACGGAAATTGCTGAAAAGAAGAGAAATAAATATCTACGTGACCGCGAAGACTATGAAAACAATAGAGTATACGATTGGTCAAGGTTCCGCAGACGCCAAAGGAAACCTTCAAAAAAGCGGTCGAGTGATGTGGAAGACAGCAAAACCCTCAAACCGATTCTAAAAAAAGATAAAGAACGCAGGGTGGTCTTCTCATCCACTGAACCTGAATCAACCGATCGTGACTCTGAGTCTTCAGGATCCAGCGATGACATATCAGTTCCAGTGTCCCCCCATCCCTCTTCTCTCTCTCTCTCCTTACAGGGTACATCTAAGAAAGATAAAAAGCATGGTGATAAGGCAGTCCGCCCTAAAACTCACAATCAACAAGGTATCCCTTTAGGAAACGTACAAGAAGATCAAGAAAGAAAAAGAGAAGACAACATGGGAAAACAACAGAAATCACGGAAGAAGAAGTAACTTTGAATGTTATCAATCTTTCCAATACACAGCTATCCTTGGAACATGAAAAAGTCTTGAAAAAAGTACTAGGATTTGCACCGACACACAAGTTTTCTGCATTTAGAACACTAATTGATGTAAATAAGTTTATCAGGAAACTGACACTTAAAAGGTTTTTTCACTCTGAGCACACAGCCACTCATCATGTATCTAATATCAACTCTAACCTCTTGTCTAGCAGCATTGATAAAAATGTAGATTGGAATAAATTATTTTCCTTCTCAGATATTTGCCTAATTGAGACTATAGATAATTTCAATGCAGAAATTACTGATTCAGAACAGGGTTGTCTACCAACTCCTAGAAGGTATGAGTCCAACTTTTATCCTAGACATTTTAGGGGGAATTTAATTAATTCTTTTCATAAGCGAATAGAGGAAGACATTTTAAAACTAGAGGAAACATGTAATTCTGCTAGTTATCGATACAAACACAATCTAACTATTCAAGAACAACAAGCTGTGAGGGATTTGGCTGATAATAGCGACATTGTCATCCGCAATTCGGACAAGGGTGGCAATGTCGTTGTTCTCAACAAATCCGACTATATGAAAGAAGCCACTAGACAGTTGTCAGACAGCACCACATATAGGAAACTTGATTCAGACCCTACCACACTTTTCTCTAGACAATTACAACGATTAATAGAAGAAGCTGTGTCTCTTGGTATCTTTACCACAGAAAAATCGAAATACCTTTTACCAACCAATGCTATAACACCCATATTCCATTACTTGCCTAAAACGCATAAGGGCCTTTTATCACCTCCAGGGCGTCCAATTATTTCAGGCATAGGCTCCCTTTTGGAGCCTATGTCTGAATGGATAGATAGCATACTACAACCGTTAGTTAAAAACTTGTATAGCTACATTAGGGACTCAGGCCATTTATTAGAAACATTGCAAAATTTCAATTGGCAGGAAGGTTACAAATGGGTGACCATTGATGCTACATCATTATATTCCTCTATACCTCATGTGCATGGATGCCGGGCCTTGGAATTTTTCCTGAACAGGAATACCTCCTACAGTGATGAGATCAAACATTTCATCTTGGAGGTTGTGGAGTTCCTACTTACCCACAACTATTTTATTTTTGATTCAGCTTATTACTTGCAATGTCAGGGAACATCAATGGGGGCGAAATTTGCCCCCTCTTATGCAAATCTTTTTGTGGGTAGGTGGGAACTCCAACATATTTATGATATAGGGGAACCTTTCAGGTCCGGCATCCTTATGTACATGAGGTATATAGACGATCTCATCTTCATTGTAAAGGATGATTTTCCTTTTCAGGAGTTTCTATCTGTCATAAATGATAACGAGATTAATCTGAGGTTCACTGGAGACTTACACCCTGAGGTTGTTAACTTTTTGGATCTACATCTCATTGGTGATAAATTAACACATAAGATTCTATCAAGTACATAAAGGAAGGATACAGATGGTAATACCATCCTTCATGCTACCTCATGCCACCCACACCATTTAGTTAAATCGATACAGAGGAGCCAATTCATTAGACTCAAACGTAATGCTAGTAATCTTGAAAATTATGTACAAGGTGGTAAAGAATTGATCACACGACTTAAAGCTAGAGGCTACAATGAAAGAGAATTATTTAAAACATTCGAAGAGATTAAAAATTGGAAGCTTAAACCCATTGATTCCCCCCTTCCAGTAGGGACAACTGGTAGTACTACCTCACTTAGGGATGATTCTAAAAAGAAAAATTATCTTGATGAAAATAGTATTGTATTTTCAACTGAATTCTCACTTCAATACAATTCCATTTGTGGTATAATTAAAAAACATCTACATATTTTAAAAGGTGACGACACTTTACTACCTCATATTAAAAATTGTAAATTTGTAGCAAAAAAAACACCCACACTAGCGACCAAGCTTTCTCCTAGTTTAGTGAAATCTAATACAAGTACTGACACTAATTGGCTCAGGGGTAAAGGTAATTTCAAAGCACACCTTTCAAATTGTTTAACATGTGAAACAATGGACTACACCAATACATTCAATAGTGCAGTTACAGGTGAAATTTTTTAAATTGATTTCTATGCCACTTGCCTTACCTCCTATATAGTATATCTACTCGATTGCCAACTTTGCAAGGCTCAATATGTTGGTCAATCATCTAGGAGCCTTAGGGATCGCACTAGGGAACATTTGAGAGATGTGAAAAACTTTAATAAGGATTCTGCGGTTGCCAGACATTTCAATTCTTTTCATTTCACGAATGTACCTAGGTTTAAAATTAAGATCATAGATATAGCGAGAGTTCCCTTGCGTGGTGGCAATGTGTTAAAAATACTTGACAAGAAGGAACTATATTGGATCTATAAGTTAGGATCAAAATCACCATTGGGCATGAACCTAGAATGGGACATGAGATATTTTGTTGATTAGGTAAACATGATTTTATATATCTATTACTGTACACTCATACATATATTTTCATATTAGTATGTTTTCAGCATTTGTTTACCTATTTATCCACACAACACTCCAGGTTCCATTTAATTTAATTTAACTACAGGAAAAGGTATTTGTGTAGGATCATACGTGTGGTGACACATACACGTAATACTATAATTTCACTTTGATATGAGACATGTTTACAGTTATCTCGTGTAGGATGATTATAGTATTTATTGGGTCTTTTGCTGATATTCATATACATTCACATACATGTTTTTACATATGTTTTTCTTATATGTATGTGTGCAAATATTCCCATGTGTGTGTTTGCTCATACACACGCCTTACTCATCTGTAAATGATCAATTTCAAAGTGTCTTTATTTTTCCCATTTTTTGTTTGTTCATTATTTTTTGTCAATTTTCTTTCTTTTACATAAACTGTTTTCTAAGTAATTAGGAATAATAAAAAATTTTTGATGTAATTAATGATGCAATTTTCTAACGAGCCAAGTATAGCTATACTTTCACAAGTAATATGTTTTTTTTGTTCTTAAGTACACAACCGAATGCATTTTAATGGGGCTGAGTATTAAATTAATTAGGAGAAAATTCATGAGTGAAACTGATCAAATTATAGAATTCAAAGATCAATCTCCTATTGGTTCCTGCCCCTTTAAATGCATTAGCTTCCATTACTTGCACTTAGCATCTATGAGTAAGCGCACACCAGCGCGAAACATGTTAGATGGCTAACTACCCTACTTGTTAATTTTGTGTTTTTTCTATTTTTAATGGAATAAAGTCTCTTTTTTAACCTGTTTGCTCAGCAGCCTTCCATTTTTCTTCCTTGCTAAGATTTAAACTTTGGTAGCAGAGCTGCAGACAAACACGTCTTCTCTCTCTGCTAGTTAGCTCCCCCCCCCCCCCCGCTTTATTTCTTTACCCGCCATCAAGTCTCTCATCTGAGGAAATGTTAACCTTGGCAATTATTACTTACATGGTCATTAAACGACTTCATAAAGATAATAAGCCAGTGTTTAGTAAAACATGTATTCCATTTAAATGTAAAAACATGTTTAAAAATAATCCATCTTGTAGGAATACAGACAAAAAAATATCTGATACTTTTTGCTTATGTCTTTCTCATAGACCCTGATTTATCACTCATTATTGATAATTTATTTGTAAAGTACTTACTCTTCACTGGAACAAAACAATTAACAACCATAATATCCTTATACAATCATCTCAAATATTTAGAGGCCGGGATATTTAATTGCTAAGTAATTTTACAGAATTTTAGAAGAACATCTGCCATATGTAATATATCAGGTAGCTGATGAGCGGAGGGCAACTTTGCACCAAAAGTAACACACAATATGGTATTACAAGTGGATAGTTAAATATGTTAACCAAAGCTTCTTAACATAGCTGAAAGTTTTTTTTGCTCATTCTATACTTTTGATGGATAGCTCAGGGAGCTTAGTTAAGTGTTGCGTTGAGAGCAATAAAAATACTTCTATAACATTGAGTACTTTTAAGACCTTAAGTAAACCCCTAGTATTACTAATAGTATAACAGAGAACTAAATGAAGAACTCTACTACTACTTGTGGGCAATTGGCTTCACGCACAATCGGCTTATCAATCAAGCAATTAATTACATGAATTATCTTGCTTGTCTCTAAGTCTGTTTTGTGAGGGATATAGCAACACACAGCTTCTAGCACACCCCAGACTATAGATAAAGAGCTAAAAAATAACTTTGGACTTGTAATATAAGTACATAGATAGAAGCATTCTTTATTATGGTAACCCACAATATTTTTAAGCCTCACTTGTAATCTAGGTCATTATTGGTCCAAAATAATCCAAATGACACCAGAAAAAAATAAATTTAAAGCTACATAAAACCCTAAATATTTCATTCATTATTCAGATAGATCATAGATTTTAAACAATTTTCCAATTTACTTCTATTATCTAATTTGCTTGATTCTCTTGGCGTCCTTTGTTGAAGGAATAGTGATTTGCTACTGGAAGCTAGTTGAAAACATATGACAAAAGGCATATATGTGCAGCAACTGATCAGCAGCTCCTTAGCCTACCAAGGTATACTTTTCAACAAAGGATACAAAGTAAACTAAACATATTAGACAATAGAAATTAATAGGAAAGCTATTTAAAATTGCATGCTCTTTCTAAATCATGAAAGAAAAAATGTGTCATGCCCTTTTAATGTCAAGAACTAATAATATTTATATCTTTGGGTAGTCTGTATGTCTATTAAAGTGGACAGTGACTAGAACACATCAATCCTAATATTATATTCACTTCAATACTGTTAAAAAGGAAACCAAATCTAATCTATGAAAATGTATCTCTTTTAACTATTGTGTTTCCCTTCTGCAGTTAAGAATAAAAACGTATTTATGCTAATAAAGTGTAAACCAACATTTACTTGGTTTCATATCACTAAAATTTCTATACAATCTTTAATATTTTAGTTTTTTTAATAGAAGATTAAGGGCTAGAAAATACATTAGTACATTAGCCTTTACATTGCAGTCTATGGGGAACTATGTTCTCCATAAATATATATGTATATGCTTATATGTATATTTAATAGCATTTGCATGTTGATGATTACCAAATCTACATCTCTGCACCAGACCTATCCCCTTCCTTACTAACTCGTACCACTACTAACTGTCTTTCTAATATTTCTTTCTGGATGTCCTCTCAAGACCTTAAGCTAAAGCTCTCAAAAACTGAGCTCCTTATTTTCCCTCCTTCTTCCAAAATTCCTAACCCCCAACTTTCTCTAACTGTTGAAGAAAACATCATTACCCCAACACTGCCTGATGTCTTGGGGTCTCAGTTGACTCAGATATAACTTTTACTCCCTACATACAATTCCTGCTGCCTCTACCTTAAAAGCATCTCCAAGATTCACCACTTCATCGTACAAGACACAACAAAGGGGCCTATGTATCAAATGTCTTGCGGACCTGATCCGACAGTGCGGATCAGGTCCGCAAGACCTCGCTGAATGCAGAGAGCAATACGCTCTCCGTATTCAGCATTGCACCAGCATTCCGGCGATGTCTGTCTGACTGCTTATGGAGCAGCAGTCTTTAGAAACACGGGCCCTCAAGCTACATGCGGAACTTGATAAATGGGCCTCTAAGACTTTAATCAAATCTTTCATCATTTCCCGTCTTGATTGTTGCAACACCATCCTCTCCGGCCCACTGGAGCCTATTGAAGCCGCTCTCATGAGGTCCCATTCACATTGTACCTAACATGTAATACCAGCGCACATTTGGGTGCTCTGGTATTATTGAGTGGAGCACAAATATCGTAATCTGTCCCGAAATATATTATTATCCATACCATATTTATTGGTATATTCTAATCTGTTTTTTTCAATCTCATTTCACACACGGCCTCTAGTTATCAATGTCTGTCGGACCTGATCCGACAGAGCGGATCAGGTCCGACAGACATCGCTGAATACGGCGAGCAATACACTCGCCGTATTCAGCATTGCACCAGCAGCTCACAAGAGCTGCTGTTGCAACGCCGCCCCCTGCAGACTTGCGGCCAATGGGCCACCAGCAGGGGGTGTCAATCAACCCGATCGTACTTGATCGGGTTGATTTCCGGTGATGTGTGTCCGCCTGCTCAGAGCAGGCGGACAGGTTATGGAGAGGCGGTCTTTGTGACCGCTACTTCATAACTGCTGTTTCTGGTGAGCCTGCAGGCTCGCCAGAAACACGGGGCATCAAGCTCCAATCAGAGCTTGATACATATGCCCCACCATGTTAATTCATTAGTTGTTTGTCACTGAGCACCCTCACAGCCCTATTCCAATAACGTACTGATTTCTTGTTCATTGCTATTTTACATTATTTATTAGTTTTAAATTAAGCATTGGCAATACACAATCAGCCAGATTACGAGTTTTGCGTTATGAGTGGCTCGCTACTAACTTGCAAGTTATTTCCACTGCTCACCTTTAACAGCGCTGCTATTACAGTTTCACAAAAATCCAGCATTTGCGGGCAATATGGCAGTGTTGAGCTCCATACCGCACACAAATACCAGCGCTGCTTTGCGCTGCTTTGACGTGCTCGTGCACAATTTCCCCATAGACATCAATGAGGAGAGCCGGCTAAAAAAAAGGGGTTAATAATTTTTTTAAGTGGCGGCGATGTCTGGAGCGGCAGATTAGGGGTTAATAAATTTATTTTAGTGTTTGCAAAGCTGGATGGCCTCGGTTTACGGGTTAATAGGTAGTTTATAGGTTTTAGTGTACTTTTTAACACTTTAGTTATGAGTTTTATGGTACAGCTTTGTAATGTAAAACTCATAACTACTGACTTTAGATGGAGGTAGGAATCTTGTCAGTATAGGCTGTACTGCTCACTTTTTGGCCTCCCAGGAAAAACTCGTAATACCGGCGCTATGGAAGTCCCATTGAAAAATGACTTTTTTAAAAGTGCGGTACTGACGTTGCGTGACAGCCAAAAAAGTGTGCGGTACACCTATACCTGCAAGACTCGTAATAGCAGTGGTAGGGAAAAAGCAGCGTTATGAAGCTTTTTCACTCATAACGCAAAACTCGTAATCTAGCTGATTGTGTGGAAATGTGCTAAAATAGGCTAACAAATGACTTTATTTTACCCTATCTTAGAAACATATATATTTTTATTTTCATTATGATATTTAGCTTTTTATCAATGCTTTATAATACAAATTAGTTCTGCCAACCAATTAGACTTTTTTGGCATTGGGGGCTACATCCCAAAATATCTGTCTCCAAGCCCACCTGCCTTCAGTAGCTTTACATTTCTAAAATCAACAATATTCCCTTGTTTTATGACCTCTGTCAATAAAACCCTTTAAAACATTACCATGTATATGTTCATTGAGATATAAACTAATTTTGTTTAAATGTAATAAGTAAATGCAGGAAGGGAAAAAAAAACTATGAATATTACTGCACTCATTCAACCTTAAAAACTACTTGATAGCTTTTCTGAATAGTAATATATTTCAAGCAGAATGTATCATTAATATCACAGCAAAATGGTTGCTATTAAATTTAAACATGAGCATAACCTGAATGTTTGATTAGAGAGCTTTTTTTTTGTACATTCAATATACATTAACAGGTAACATAGATCTAGGATGTTCACTTCAGATGATATCCAATTTGTAATTTATTATTCATTTCAAATACCAAATAACTAATGCCTGACGTTTGCTACGGAAAAATAAAACTTCTGTTGATGGACACAAAGAACAGATTGCAGGTCTCTTCATTTAAAAGGCAATTCTGCTAGAAATGGGCTTATTTTTAATTTTGACCATCTATGCACAGTAAAAAAAAGCTATTTGAATAAAGACAAATGTGGCCATTGATATTTGTGGTAAATGTTTATCACTGTCGCGTCTCCGAAAGCTGCCAAGCTGATGTCTTCAATGAAAAGTAGAGTTTGCAGCCACAGGGCATCATGCGTGTTTTCCGCTATAAAATTCAGCAATTGTGAAATAATAAAATGAAAAACTCTTATTATAAAAAAAAAAAAGTTCTGGGTGTTTGAAAGACTCTAAGTACAGCCATGTTATCAAAATGTTCTTTGTGTTATGTGTATCTTTGACTTCCAGATTCGTGACTATTAAGTATATAGCTTAATTTGTATATTAGGAACATATCATTTGGATGAATGTAGCACATTGTAAAATAGAATTATCTTTTTCATGTCTTTTAAAGTCTTTCCAGCATACTCATTACACTCTTCCAGCCCCAATATAGCATTACAATATGGCAGCTGTTAATGATTTCAGTATGAGTCTGTGTCTGATGGTGTCGAAATGGATATAATCACAGTTTACTGATATTATGAAATATACGCATACATTCATAGTGCCAATACCCTTGCCCTTGTTTGAATATACATAATAAAAAAGTTATAGGTTCAAATTTCACAGATATAACATTAAAATTCTTACCAGGTGAACTGGTAGTATAAAATGTTATCAACTTTTTTTGCACTGTTTATCATAGTCATATATATATAAAAACCCCTATTAAAAGGCCCACAAATAGGCTGTCACTTGCCTTTTATTATCCTTACAGTTTTCTTCCCACTCTCCCACAACAGAAACTATCCATAATTACAACCTCCGCCCACTATATGAACTCTTTTTTACCATTATTATTATAAGGTATTTCTGTTGCCCACTCCCAGACCAAATTGATTGTAGGCTCCCTCTCTGAAATAACTCCTTACTACCCTGAACTGCATCAAACAATTCAGGGGACCTGACAGTGCCATTACCCCTCAAAAACCTCAGGGCAAATGGCAAGACTCTTCAGTTCAATATTTATCAAGGAAACTCCCACCTATAATGAACCCCTCACTATATACAAACCCCAGAGCAAGGCTACCCCAACTTGAAACTTAACAACGGAAACAAAAAAAGGTTAACATTCGCCAGAAATATTAGCACGTCCCCCCAAAACCCCCCAACTAATCCTCCAAGCACCGCAGTGTCCCTTTCATGACTTCCAATGCAAAGATACCATGGGGGCTAAGAGGTAATAGCAGTTATGGTTAAGTGCTGTTTAAATTTTTGGGCAAGCAGGAGATCTAGGGAGATCACAGGTCCCCCCTATAGTTAAGGAAAATGTAGCTTCAAATGAGTATCTTTGACAGTGGAAGTCATTGTATATGGTGAGAAGTTAATGCTGAACTTGGGACCCATGTCTGTCACAAGGGACAGGTACATATTTGATTGAACTCCACAATTTTAGCTGTAATGTGGCAAGTTTATTTTGTGCAAGACTTTAAACTCTCATGTGGGTTTTTTGAATCTAGGCCATAGGGGCAAATTTATCAAGCTCCATATGGCTCGCCAGAAACACAAGTTATGAAGCTGCGATCTAAATGACCGCTGCTCAATAACATGTCCGCCTGCTCTGAGGTGGCGGACAGAGATCGCCGAAAATCAACCCGATCCCGATTGACACCCCCTACTGGCAGCCAATCTGCAGGGGCGGTATTGCACCAGCAGTTCACCAGAACTGCTGGTGCAATGATAAATGCCGACAGTGTATGCTGTCAGCATTTATCGACGTGCGGCGGATATGATCCGCAATATCGGATCATGTCCGCTCGCACATTAATAAATAGACCCCATAGTCTTCACTAGAAGCATTTTTGCATGATTAATCTAATTGGAATAAAAACACAGCGACTGCATTTCAGTTTTGTCAAGATGTCCTTTCAAGTATCTACCCCAAGCAGGAAAGATTTTAAGAATTTCCCTGCTTAGGTTGATATTTGTTTCCATATTTGGCCTAGATTCATTAAAACCTGTTTATGAAACTAACATCTTGCTGAAAAAAAATGTTGGCCTTCAAAAATTATGTAATTTATAGTGATTTGTAACCACCTTTGGGTCAAAGCAGGAAGTGACAAGTTTAGCTCCCTTACAATAAGTGGAGCCACTTTTATCTAACAACCATTAAAGTCTCCCTACATAGAATTAGTTCCACTGTTAATGGTACATGAAACCCTTTTTTTCATGATTCAGACAGAGCATGCAAGTTTAATTAACTTTCCAATTTATTTCTGTTATATAACTTATTTCATTCTCTTTGAATCCTTTGTTGAAAAGTATACCTAGGTAGACTCAAAGGGGCCCAAATGGAGCTTGAAGGGTCGTATTTCTAGTGAGCCTTCAGACTTGCCAGAAACACCAGTTATGAAGCAGCGGTCTAAAGACTCTGCTCTGAAGTGGCGGACAGAGATTGCGTGAAATCAACCAGATCGAATACGATTGGGATGATTGACACTCCCTGCTGCCGGCCGATTGGACGCAAATCTGCAGGGGGCGGCGTTGCACTAGCAGTTCATAAGAGCTGCTAGTGCAATGCTGAATGTGGGGAGTGTATTGCTCTCCGCATTCAGCGATGTCTGTCGGACATGATCCGCTGATAAGATCATGTCGGACAGACATTTGTTAAATAGGCCCCATAAGGTGCTGGTTGGTGGCTGCACATATATAACTCTTTTCATTGGCTTTCAGCTAGCTTCCAGTGCATTACTGCTCCTTCAACAAAGGATACCAGAAAAATTAAGCAAAATAAATAAAATATGTAAAAGGGAAAGTTGTTTAAAACTGTGGCCTAGATTTGGAGTTTTGTCGGTAACGATCCGAAAAACTAACGCCGGCTTTTTTCTGGCCGCACCATAAAAATAACTCTGGTATCGAGAGTCCACATAAAGGCTGCGTTAGGCTCCAAAAAAGGAGCGTAGAGCATTTTTAACGCAGCTTCAACTCTCGATACCAGAGTTGCTTACGGACGTGGCCAGCCTCAAAAACGTGCTCGTGCACGATTCCCCCATAGGAAACAATGGGGCTGTTTGAGCTGAAAAAAACCCAAACACCTGCAAAAAAGCCGCGTTCAGCTCCTAACGCAGCCCCATTGTTTGCTATGCGGTAACCCTTCCTACGTATGCACCTAACACTCTAACATGTACCCCGAGTCTAAACACCCCTAACCTTACACTTATTAACCCCTAATCTGCCGCCCCCGCTATCGCTGACCCCTGCATATTATTATTAACCCCTAATCTTCCGCTCCGTAAACCGCCGCTACTTACATTATCCCTATGTACCCCTAATCTGCTGCCCCTAACACTGCCGACCCCTATATTATATTTATTAACCCCTAATCTGCCCGCCACAACGTCGCCTCCACCTGCCTACACTTATTAACCCCTAATCTGCAGACCGGACCTGAGCGCTACTATAATAAAGTTATTAACCCCTAATCCGCCTCACTAACCCTATAATAAATAGTATTAACCCCTAATCTGCCCTCCCTAACATCGCCGACACCTAACTTCAATTATTAACCCCTAATCTGCCGACCGAATCTCGCCGCTATTCTAATAAATGTATTAACCCCTAAAGCTAAGTCTAACCCTAATACTAACACCCCCCTAAGTTAAATATAATTTAAATCTAACGAAATTAATTAACTCTTATTAAATAAATTATTCCAATTTAAAGCTAAATACTTACCTGTAAAATAAATCCTAATATAGCTACAATATAAATTATAATTATATTATAGCTATTTTAGGATTTATATTTATTTTACAGGTAACTTTGTATTTATTTTAACCAGGTACAATAGCTATTAAATAGTTAAGAACTATTTAATAGCTAAAATAGTTAAAATAATTACAAATTTACCTGTAAAAGAAATCCTAACCTAAGTTACAAATAAACCTAACACTAGACTATCAATAAATTAATTAAATAAACTACCTACAATTACCTACAATTAACCTAACACTACACTATCAATAAATTAGTTAAATACAATTGCTACAAATAAATACAATTAAATAAACTAGCTAAAGTACAAAAAATAAAAAAGAACTAAGTTACAAAAAATAAAAAAATATTTACAAACATAAGAAAAATATTTCAACAATTTTAAACTAATTAGACCTACTCTAAGCCCCCTAATAAAATAACAAAGCCCCCCAAAATAAAAAAAATGCCCTACCCTATTCTAAATTACTAAAGTTCAAAGCTCTTTTACCTTACCAGCCCTGAACAGGGCCCTTTGCGGGGCATGCCCCAAGAAATTCAGCTCTTTTGCCTGTAAAAAAAACCATACAATACCCCCCCAACATTTGATAAGATCAGTGGTGATAAAATGCGCTATACACTGAACAAATGTTAGATGATAATTCAAAAATAAATATTAATAAGCATTAAAAAAGTGAATATTTCAACTTAATTCATAAACAATTGATTGAGATAAAACAATTATTATATTGTCAGCACACTGGCAATGGATACACAGTACCTTTAGTGATAGTCCACAGGCTAAGAATGAGTCCAATATACAATCCTGTGAATTCACTGTAGATGTGTCTAGATAATTTATTGAGTGTTTATGATGTGCAGTCTCTTTAATTTCAGGGGGAGTCAGAACGCCCAATTAATGCTGCCTTGTATCCAGCCCGGTATTTCCAAACCAAGGCTACGAATGGAGGAACATGTAGAGACAAAAAGAAAAAGGCGCAGAGAGGCGAGACTCAAGTGAAGCGTTTAATACCAAAATGTGACACACATACAATTTATGCACTTACTAGATGCATGTTAAAAAGCTGCAAAATAGAAGGAGCGTTGGTGGTTCAGTTCTTTCTCCTCTCACCGTCGGCTCGTTGTGATTGCCGTACACTGCTACACCAGAAGTGACTGACAGGTTAATCCGGATACCATGTCAGTTAAGTCCGTGGCTTGTATGAGAGTTGGGGAACAATACCCTTAGCACATCCGACTATATTGTCAGTCTGTTTTTCCTGACGCGTTTCCCCCGGTCAGCGGCCGGGCTTCTTCAAGAGGAAATATGACGGATACATTGAAACAAGCGCTCTTTCCATTTAAACAAAAAAAGGACCAATCGGAACTCGAGGGTGTGTATGTGAGCTCCTATTAGATTGCTCCAAAGTTTTCATATCGGTACAAACATATAGACGCTAATGCATATATACATGATAAGAGAACAAAACATATTTCAATTGATAAAATACAATAAAAATACAATATAAATATAATGTGACCATATTCCATATAAATACAGAGATAAAAGTTGTTAAAACAATTATTTGGAACGATTGTATTTCGATCTTATCGGTATTAGACAACTTTTAGTTTTGTCGCAGTGTACAGTTTTTCTTAAGACTTAGTGAACTGAATAGCACATTTTAATAGTTAAAGTGTCTATTGTTTTAAACATGTATGGAATAATTATATAACCGAGCATTGAATTTTGAGCTAACTCACTCTTATAAGCCTAAATGGTCATATTGAAACAATCTATATCATTCCATATCCAGCCACACTCCATATACATTGTGTTGTTTGGTTGACTAGAAGAGTATTGTGTATGATTGTTGGTAATAATAAAATCAATCTGCTGATATGTTGAGCACTGCTTTCCTTAACTAAAAATTGATAATGATCAATAGATTATTTTTGATACTTATGGTAAATGCCTTAAAATATTTAATGAATAACAAATAAGGAATAAATAAGTTAGGCAAAACCATGGTTTAAAAGTGGAGATAACTAATTAATCAAATATATTATTAAAAAATACATATTAAATTAATAATTCATACCTAAAAGTTAATTTTTAAAATTGATTAAAGTTAAAATAAATTTGATGTGTAATTTTGTTTTATAAATGTAACCCCTAATTATTAAAATTATTAAAATTATAGAAAAAAGTTCAGTTCAATAATTAACTTATATACATAACAATGTCTACACACTTTTTATTTATATTACATGAAGGCTGCTACATCAATATCTATATTCATGCCTAATGGTTGAAGTGTTTTTAATTTGTAAATCCATTTTGTTTCAAGCTTCCTTAATTCAAGTAGCCTATTAGGCTTAGACGGGGGTACCCAATCTATAACTTGTATTTTTAATGAACTTGGACTACTACCATGGCACTCTGAAAAGTGCCTGGGTACACTGTGTTTGAGTAATTTTTCTTTTATATTATAGATGTGTTCATTTGTTCTCCTTCTTATTTTACGTTTCGTGCGGCCTACATATAATAGGCCGCACCCACATTCTAACAAGTAGACCACATATGTGGAATCGCAATTGCTTCTAAAGGCTATATTATATGTTTCCGTTAATTCACTGTTTGAAAATGTAGGTTCTCTATTTATGTGTTTACACATATTACATCTTGTTTTGTTACATTTCATTGTCCCTTTCCATTCTTTTAGCCAGTTGCCTTCCACTGATTTAGATACTTCATTGGTTGGGGTTTTTCCTTTTATAGGTTTAAGTTTACTTGGGGCTAAGATGTTCTTTAGACTTTTGCCTTTTTTATAGGTAAAAGTAGGTTTATTTTCAAGATAAGGCCCAAGGATAGGATCTGACTTAAGGAGTGGCCAGTGTTTCTTGAAGATGTTCTCCATCTTCCTAGTGCCCTCATTATATGTAGTAATGAATCTAGGTGGTTCGTTTTGCATGTTTGTGATTTCACTAGTGTATTATGTATTGTAGTCCCCAATGTTTCAATATTTTCATCCTTGTTAGTGCTTTTGGATAAAATAGACATTCTATCTTTACCTAATGCCTTTTCTTTTGCTTGCTGTATGATCTCACGCTTATAACCCTTCTCTATAAATTTACCTTCTAAAATGGATGCTTCTAATTCAAAATCTTCTGAATATGTACAGTTCCTTCTAATGCGCAAAAATTGACTGTATGGAACATTATTAATCCAGCATTTCTTATGTGCGCTTTTTGCTTGTATAAAACTATTACGGTCAGTTGTTTTCCGGTAGTTTTTTACTGCAATTTTACCTGTGGTATCTTTGAATAAAATTAAGTCTAAAAATTCGATTTGATTGTTAGAATATGATTTAGTAAATAGTAAATTAAAATTATTTGTATTAATATAATCCATGAAGCTCTCAATTTGGTCCACCTCTCCTTTCCAAAGGATGATTATATCGTCAATATACCTGCCATAACACAGTATATTGTTAATAAAGGGGTTATTTTCCCAGATAAATTGATTTTCGAATGCATTGACATATAAATTAGCATACGATGGGGCAAATGTAGTCCCCATCGCTGTACCCCTAGTTTGGAGGTAAAATTTATTTTGAAACGTAAAATAATTATGATGTAAATTATGATGGATGAGATAGAGTTAATCACTGAGTGGGAATCAGCATCACAGGAATGCTCCAACAAGTATATAAAGATCCTCATCAAATATAGGGAATCAAGATTAAATAAAATAAAAACTGAATTAGATGAAATAGTGACTAAAATCCAGCCATATAAAAATAATAGAAATATGGATCAATTGTAATAAAAGCATACAATTTAGGGTCAGCCAGTTAGATAGGGAATTACAACAAACTAAACAAAAGAAACTCAGAAGAGATCTTGAAGATTACAAAGAAAATAAAGCATATTCCTATAAAAAACTAAATAAAGAGTCTATATTCCCTGCAAATAACTCAGATAGCAAGAAAGCTAATAATGATTTTAGGAATAATGAATCTGGTAATAATTACAGACATGACAATCAAAGAACAGGTAAACAAGGACAATATATAATCAGGGACAATAGACCTTACCACTATCAGAATAATCAATCACCAGTGGTTCATTATAAACAAGGGGGTTATCAGAGAATGTCATACCATAATACAAGTACCCATGAAAATAATCGGACTACACACACTGACCACAACAGTCAGTAAAGGACTCATTACAGTAATTACAGTGCACATGCAAATGCAAACAATTATACTACACACACTGACTATATTAGTCACCATAAAAATCCAAATCAACATGTAGAATGGAGAAGGAGGGATAGTTATAGAGGTAAGGAATCTACAAATCCTCACAATAACTATATCAGTACTAAAAATAGCTATGAACTACTGGCTCCGCACAAAAATCAATACACTACATCCACTTGGGAGAAAAAAGGTGCTAGGCCAAAAGAGATTTCTGAGAATAATTTTTTAGGGGTAGGGACAATCAGAAACCAAGAACCACCAGAATTCCAACAGGACAGGACAAGGCAAAGGAAAAGATCCTTAGAAAGAGAACAAGAGGAAATAGAGCAGGAAAACAGTTACAGACAAACAGGAAGAATAAGGAAAGAGTAAACCAAACAAAAAAGACATTTTCAATCTAGCAAATATTGAATTAGATCAAAATGACCTTAAGCTTCTCCAGAAGGGTCTAAATTTTGCACCAAAATCTAGACCCAACAAATTTGAGATGTATGTGGATTTACATAAGTATGTCAGAAAGCTAACGCTCAAAAGATATTTTCTAAAAAATCCTCTCAACAGAGATATACCTAATAACCGCCACATTGAATCAGGAGATTTAGGAACTTTGAATATTTTAAAAGACTTAGAAAGCCTGGGTAACACTCAATATCAAACTACAACTGATTCTCTTTCTATTCCTGCAAATTTAACAGATGCAAACATAGATGATCCTCTAAACGAATATATAGATGCATTAGATCTGTCCCAATATGAGACTGAACCTGAAATACACCATTCAAATTTTAAAGCCAAATCAACTTTCAACCCAGTAGGGTCCCAAGGGGAACAATTATCTATGTTTACTAAGCTAGTCCAACAAGATATAGAGGAACAATTTACGAAAGATACAACTTTTTTTAATAAATATAATGATAACTTGACAATACAAGAAAGAAAATCTTTAAAAAAATTAACCGACAATGATGAGATAATAATACGCCCCGCCGACAAAGGCGGGGGTATTGTTATCCAGAAAAGAGAGGCATATATACAGGAAGCATATAATTTGTTAAATGATGCAGAAACATACAAGATTCTCTCTAGTGACCCTACAGAAATGTACAATAAAGAACTGAATAAAATGTTAAATAAAGCAAAATTAGATGGCATACTTAACAGTGAAGAATATAAATTTATATTTACTCCTCAACCAAATACATCTATTATATATCATTTACCTAAGGTTCATAAAAACCCCTTAAATCCACCAGGGAGGCCGATAGTATCCGGTATAGGATCTATCTGTGACAGTCTATCCAAATATGTAGACTTTTATTTGCAACCGATTGTTAAAAAGACAAAAGCCTATTTAAAAGACACAACTGAGGTAATCAAGAGGTTTGAGGGTATCCCATGGGAAGATAATGTGATGTGGCTAACATGTGATATATCTGCTTTATACACGTGTATCCCACACAAACTTGGTGTCCAAAAAATCGAAGAAGAATTAGTAAAATGGCTTATTCCATCTAAACAGCGATGGGGACTACATTTGCCCCATCGTATGCTAATTTATATGTCAATGCATTCGAAAATCAATTTATCTGGGAAAATAACCCCTTTATTAACAATATACTGTGTTATGGCAGGTATATTGACGATATAATCATCCTTTGGAAAGGAGAGGTGGACCAAATTGAGAGCTTCATGGATTATATTAATACAAATAATTTTAATTTACTATTTACTAAATCATATTCTAACAATCAAATAGAATTTTTAGACTTAATTTTATTCAAAGATACCACAGGTAAAATTGCAGTAAAAAACTACCGGAAAACAACTGACCGTAATAGTTTTATACAAGCAAAAAGCGCACATAAGAAATGCTGGATTAATAATGTTCCATACAGTCAATTTTTGCGCATTAGAAGGAACTGTACGTATTCAGAAGATTTTGAATTAGAAGCATCCATTTTAGAAGGTAAATTTATAGAGAAGGGTTATAAGCGTGAGATCATACAGCAAGCAAAATAAAAGGCATTAGGTAAAGATAGAATGTCTATTTTATCCAAAAGCACTAACAAGGATGAAAATATTGAAACATTGGGGACTACAATACATAATACACTAGTGAAATCACAAACATGCAAAACGAACCAGCCTAGATTCATTACTACATATAATGAGGGCACTAGGAAGATGGAGAACATCTTCAAGAAACACTGGCCACTCCTTAAGTCAGATCCTATCCTTGGGCCTTATCTTGAAAATAAACCTACTTTTACCTATAAAAAAGACAAAAGTCTAAAGAACATCTTAGCCCCAAGTAAACTTAAACCTATAAAAGGAAAAACCCCAACCAATGAAGTATCTAAATCAGTGGAAGGCAACTGGCTAAAAGAATGGAAAGGGACAATGAAATGTAACAAAACAAGATGTAATATGTGTAAACACATAAATAGAGAACCTACATTTTCAAACAGTGAATTAACGGAAACATATAATATAGCCTTTAGAAGCAATTGCGATTCCACATATGTGGTCTACTTGTTAGAATGTGGGTGCGGCCTATTATATGTAGGCCGCACGAAACGTAAAATAAGAAGGAGAACAAATGAACACATCTATAATATAAAAGAAAAATTACTCAAACACAGTGTACCCAGGCACTTTTCAGAGTGCCATGGTAGTAGTCCAAGTTCATTAAAAATACAAGTTATAGATTGGGTACCCCCGTCTAAACCTAATAGGCTACTTGAATTAAGGAAGCTTGAAACAAAATGGATTTACAAATTAAAAACACTTCAACCATTAGGCATGAATATAGATATTGATGTAGCAGCCTTCATGTAATATAAATAAAAAGTGTGTAGACATTGTTATGTATATAAGTTAATTATTGAACTGAACTTTTTTCTATAATTTTAATAATTTTAATAATTAGGGGTTACATTTATAAAACAAAATTACACATCAAATTTATTTTAACTTTAATCAATTTTAAAAATTAACTTTTAGGTATGAATTATTAATTTAATATTTATTTTTTAATAATATATTTGATTAATTAGTTATCTCCACTTTTAAACCATGGTTTTGCCTAACTTATTTATTCCTTATTTGTTATTCATTAAATATTTTAAGGCATTTACCATAAGTATCAAAAATAATCTATTGATCATTATCAATTTTTAGTTAAGGAAAGCAGTGCTCAACATATCAGCAGATTGATTTTATTATTACCAACAATCATACACAATACTCTTCTAGTCAACCAAACAACACAATGTATATGGAGTGTGGCTGGATATGGAATGATATAGATTGTTTCAATATGACCATTTAGGCTTATAAGAGTGAGTTAGCTCAAAATTCAATGCTCGGTTATATAATTATTCCATACATGTTTAAAACAATAGACACTTTAACTATTAAAATGTGCTATTCAGTTCACTAAGTCTTAAGAAAAACTGTACACTGCGACAAAACTAAAAGTTGTCTAATACCGATAAGATCGAAATACAATCGTTCCAAATAATTGTTTTAACAACTTTTATCTCTGTATTTATATGGAATATGGTCACATTATATTTATATTGTATTTTTATTGTATTTTATCAATTGAAATATGTTTTGTTCTCTTATCATGTATATATGCATTAGCGTCTATATGTTTGTACCGATATGAGAACTTTGGAGCAATCTAATAGGAGCTCACATACACACCCTCGAGTTCCGATTGGTCCTTTTTTGTTTAAATGGAAAGAGCGCTTGTTTCAATGTATCCGTCATATTTCCTCTTGAAGAAGCCCGGCCGCTGACCGGGGGAAACGTGTCAGGAAAAACAGACTGACAATATAGTCGGATGCGCTAAGGGTATTGTTCCCCAACTCTCATACAAGCCACGGACTTAACTGACATGGTATCCGGATTAACCTGTCAGTCACTTCTGGTGTAGCAGTGTACGGCAATCACAACGAGCCGACGGTGAGAGGAGAAAGAACTGAACCACCAACGCTCCTTCTATTTTGCAGCTTTTTAACATGCATCTAGTAAGTGCATAAATTGTATGTGTGTCACATTTAGGTATTAAACGCTTCACTTGAGTCTCGCCTCTCTGCGCCTTTTTCTTTTTGTCTCTACATGTTCCTCCATTCATAGCCCTGGTTTGGAAATACCGGGCTGGATACAAGGCAGCATTAATTGGGCGTTCTGACTCCCCCTGAAATTAAAGAGACTGCACATCATAAACACTCAATAAATTATCTAGACACATCTACAGTGAATTCACAGGATTGTATATTGGACTCATTCTTAGCCTGTCTACTATCACTAAAGGTACTGTGTATCCATTGCCAGTGTGCTGACAATATAATAATTGTTTTATCTCAATCAATTGTTTATGAATTAAGTTGAAATATTCACTTTTTTAATGCTTATTAATATTTATTTTTGAATTATCATCTAACATTTGTTCAGTGTATAGCGCATTTTATCACCACTGATCTTATCATATATTGCATATCCTATTTTTCTTAAGATTGCTGCTCTTACATTTGAACCTATGTCAGAACCTGTATTAGAAAACGACACTATGCCAGTAACTTTGTCTAATATTATAATGAAAGAATTTGGTCACAATCCCCATAGGGTCAAAAGAACTAGAAACTTAAATCTATTGGACACTGATATAGAGGGTGCCAGTACGCCTGATACTGATCCTGAGGATCTATTTAAATCCCTTGAAAAACTTTTATATCAGGATGCTAAAGATTGGCAGAACTTAATCCTCCTGGAGAACTACTTGACTCACAAAGTGGTTCCAAGAGGGTTAAGAATATTAAAGCAACCTGCATTTGATCTGGATGAGATAGAGTTAATCACTGAGTGGGAAGCAGCATCACAGGAATGCTCCAACAAGTATATAAAGATCCTCATCAAATATAGGGAATCAAGATTAAATAAAATAAAAACTGAATTAGATGAAATAGTGACTAAAATCCAGCCATATAAAAATATAGAAAAATGGATCAATCGTAATAAAAGCATACAATTTAGGGTCAGCCAGTTAGATAGGGAATTACAACAAACTAAACAAAAGAAACTCAGAAGAGATCTTGAAGATTACAAAGAAAATAAAGCATATTCCTATAAAAAACTAAATAAAGAGTCTATATTCCCTGCAAATAACTCAGATAGCAAGAAAGCTAATAATGATTTTAGGAATAATGAATCTGGTAATAATTACAGACATGACAATCAAAGAACAGGTAAACAAGGACAATATATCATCAGGGACAATAGACCTTACCACTATCAGAATAATCAATCACCAGTGGTTCATTATAAACAAGGGGGTTATCAGAGAATGTCATACCATAATACAAGTACCCATGAAAATAATCGGACTACACACACTGACCACAACAGTCAGGGAAGGACTCATTACAGTAATTACAGTGCACATGCAAATGCAAACAATTATACTACACACACTGACTATATTAGTCACCATAAAAATCCAAATAAAACATGTAGAATGGAGAAGGAGGGATAGTTATAGAGGTAAGGAATCTACAAATCCTCACAATAACTATATCAGTACTAAAAATAGCTATGAACTACTGGCTCCGCACAAAAATCAATACACTACATCCACTTGGGAAAAAAAAGGTGCTAGGCCAAAAGAGATTTCTGAGAATAATTTTTTAGGGGTAGGGACAATCAGAAACCAAGAACCACCAGAATTCCAACAGGACAGGACAAGGCAAAGGAAAAGATCCTTAGAAAGAGAACAAGAGGAAATAGAGCAGGAAAACAGTTACAGACAAACAGGAAGAATAAGGAAAGAGTAAACCAAACAAAAAAGACATTTTCAATCTAGCAAATATTGAATTAGATCAAAATGACCTTAAGCTTCTCCAGAAGGGTCTAAATTTTGCACCAAAATTTAGACCCAACAAATTTGAGATGTATGTGGATTTACATAAGTATGTCAGAAAGCTAACGCTCAAAAGATATTTTCTAAAAAATCCTCTCAACAGAGATATACCTAATAACCGCCACATTGAATCAGGAGATTTAGGAACTTTGAATATTTTAAAAGACTTAGAAAGCCTGGGTAACACTCAATATCAAACTACAACTGATTCTCTTTCTATTCCTGCAAATTTAATAGATGCAAACATAGATGATCCTCTAAACGAATATATAGATGCATTAGATCTGTCCCAATATGAGACTGAACCTGAAATACACCATTCAAATTTTAAAGCCAAATCAACTTTCAACCCAGTAGGGTCCCAAGGGGAACAATTATCTATGTTTACTAAGCTAGTCCAACAAGATATAGAGGAACAATTTACGAAAGATACAACTTTTTTTAATAAATATAATGATAACTTGACAATACAAGAAAGAAAATCTTTAAAAAAATTAACCGACAATGATGAGATAATAATACGCCCCGCCGACAAAGGTGGGGGTATTGTTATCCAGAAAAGAGAGGCATATATACAGGAAGCATATAATTTGTTAAATGATGCAGAAACATACAAGATTCTCTCTAGTGACCCTACAGAAATGTACAATAAAGAACTGAATAAAATGTTAAATAAAGCAAAATTAGATGGCATACTTAACAGTGAAGAATATAAATTTATATTTACCCCTCAACCAAATACATCTATTATATATCATTTACCTAAGGTTCATAAAAACCCCTTAAATCCACCAGGGAGGCCGATAGTATCCGGTATAGGATCTATCTGTGACAGTCTATCCAAATATGTAGACTTTTATTTGCAACCGATTGTTAAAAAGACAAAAGCCTATTTAAAAGACACAACTGAGGTAATCAAGAGGTTTGAGGGTATCCCATGGGAAGATAATATGATGTGGCTAACATGTGATATATCTGCTTTATACACGTGTATCCCACACAAACTTGGTGTCCAAAAAATCGAAGAAGAATTAGTAAAATGGCTTATTCCATCTAAACATATCAAATTTCTTTTAGATAGTATAAATTTTATTTTACATCATAATTATTTTACGTTTCAAAATAAATTTTACCTCCAAACTAGGGGTACAGCGATGGGGACTACATTTGCCCCATCGTATGCTAATTTATATGTCAATGCATTCGAAAATCAATTTATCTGGGAAAATAACCCCTTTATTAACAATATACTGTGTTATGGCAGGTATATTGATGATATAATCATCCTTTGGAAAGGAGAGGTGGACCAAATTGAGAGCTTCATGGATTATATTAATACAAATAATTTTAATTTACTATTTACTAAATCATATTCTAACAATCAAATAGAATTTTTAGACTTAATTTTATTCAAAGATACCACAGGTAAAATTGCAGTAAAAAACTACCGGAAAACAACTGACCGTAATAGTTTTATACAAGCAAAAAGCGCACATAAGAAATGCTGGATTAATAATGTTCCATACAGTCAATTTTTGCGCATTAGAAGGAACTGTACGTATTCAGAAGATTTTGAATTAGAAGCATCCATTTTAGAAGGTAAATTTATAGAGAAGGGTTATAAGCGTGAGATCATACAGCAAGCAAAAGAAAAGGCATTAGGTAAAGATAGAATGTCTATTTTATCCAAAAGCACTAACAAGGATGAAAATATTGAAACATTGGGGACTACAATACATAATACACTAGTGAAATCACAAACATGCAAAACGAACCAGCCTAGATTCATTACTACATATAATGAGGGCACTAGGAAGATGGAGAACATCTTCAAGAAACACTGGCCACTCCTTAAGTCAGATCCTATCCTTGGGCCTTATCTTGAAAATAAACCTACTTTTACCTATAAAAAAGGCAAAAGTCTAAAGAACATCTTAGCCCCAAGTAAACTTAAACCTATAAAAGGAAAAACCCCAACCAATGAAGTATCTAAATCAGTGGAAGGCAACTGGCTAAAAGAATGGAAAGGGACAATGAAATGTAACAAAACAAGATGTAATATGTGTAAACACATAAATAGAGAACCTACATTTTCAAACAGTGAATTAACAGAAACATATAATATAGCCTTTAGAAGCAATTGCGATTCCACATATGTGGTCTACTTGTTAGAATGTGGGTGCGGCCTATTATATGTAGGCCTCACGAAACGTAAAATAAGAAGGAGAACAAATGAACACATCTATAATATAAAAGAAAAATTACTCAAACACAGTGTACCCAGGCACTTTTCAGAGTGCCATGGTAGTAGTCCAAGTTCATTAAAAATACAAGTTATAGATTGGGTACCCCCGTCTAAACCTAATAGGCTACTTGAATTAAGGAAGCTTGAAACAAAATGGATTTACAAATTAAAAACACTTCAACTATTAGGCATGAATATAGATATTGATGTAGCAGCCTTCATGTAATATAAATAAAAAGTGTGTAGACATTGTTATGTATATAAGTTAATTATTGAACTGAACTTTTTTCTATAATTTTAATAATTTTAATAATTAGGGGTTACATTTATAAAACAAAATTACACATCAAATTTATTTTAACTTTAATCAATTTTAAAAATTAACTTTTAGGTATGAATTATTAATTTAATATGTATTTTTTAATAATATATTTGATTAATTAGTTATCTCCACTTTTAAACCATGGTTTTGCCTAACTTATTTATTCCTTATTTGTTATTCATTAAATATTTTAAGGCATTTACCATAAGTATCAAAAATAATCTATTGATCATTATCAATTTTTAGTTAAGGAAACAGGGCTCAAATTATCAGCAGATTGATTTTATTATTACCAACAATCATGCACAATACTCTTCTAGTCAACCAAACAACACAATGTATATGGAGTGTGGCTGGATATGGAATGATATAGATTGTTTCAATATGACCATTTAGGCTTATAAGAGTGAGTTAGCTCAAAATTCAATGCTCGGTTATATAATTATTCCATACATGTTTAAAACAATAGACACTTTAACTATTAAAATGTGCTATTCAGTTCACTAAGTCTTAAGAAAAACTGTACACTGCGACAAAACTAAAAGTTGTCTAATACCGATAAGATCGAAATACAATCGTTCCAAATAATTGTTTTAACAACTTTTATCTCTGTATTTATATGGAATATGGTCACATTATATTTATATTGTATTTTTATTGTATTTTATCAATTGAAATATGTTTTGTTCTCTTATCATGTATATATGCATTAGCGTCTATATGTTTGTACCGATATGAGAACTTTGGAGCAATCTAATAGGAGCTCACATACACACCCTCGAGTTCCGATTGGTCCTTTTTTTGTTTAAATGGAAAGAGCGCTTGTTTCAATGTATCCGTCATATTTCCTCTTGAAGAAGCCCGGCCGCTGACCGGGGGAAACGCGTCAGGAAAAACAGACTGACAATATAGTCGAATGTGCTAAGGGTATTGTTCCCCAACTCTCATACAAGCCACGGACTTAACTGACATGGTATCCGGATTAACCTGTCAGTCACTTCTGGTGTAGCAGTGTACGGCAATCACAACGAGCCGACGGTGAGAGGAGAAAGAACTGAACCACCAACGCTCCTTCTATTTTGCAGCTTTTTAACATGCATCTAGTAAGTGCATAAATTGTATGTGTGTCACATTTTGGTATTAAACGCTTCACTTGAGTCTCGCCTCTCTGCGCCTTTTTCTTTTTGTCTCTACATGTCCCCCCCAACATTACAACCCACCACCCACATACCCCTAATCTAACCCAAAACCCCCTTAAATAAACCTAACACTAAGCCCCTGAAGATCATCCTACCTTGTCTTCACCATACCAGGTTCACCGATCGATCCACAAGAGCTCCTCCTATGTCCTGATCCAAGCCCAAGCGGGGGGCTGAAGAGGTCCATGATCCGGCTGAAGTCTTCATCCAAGCGGGCCAGAAGAGTCTTCATCCAAGCGGGCCAGAAGAGGTCTTCCATCCGATTGAAGTCTTCATCCAAGCGGCATCCATCCGGAGCGAAGCGGCAGCATCCTGAAGACCTCCACCGCGGAACATCCATCCTGGCCGACGACTGAATGACGAATGACGGTTCCTTTAAATGACGTCATCCAAGATGGCGTCCCTCGAATTCCGATTGGCTGATAGGATTCTATCAGCCAATCGGAATTAAGGTAGGAATATTCTGATTGGCTGATGGAATCAGCCAATCAGAATCAAGTTCAATCCGATTGGCTGATCCAATCAGCCAATCAGATTGAGCTTGCATTCTATTGGCTGATCGGAACAGCCAATAGAATGCGAGCTCAATCTGATTGGCTGATCAGATCAGCCAATCGGATTGAACTTGATTCTGATTGGCTGATTCCATCAGCCAATCAGAATATTCCTACCTTAATTCCGATTGGCTGATAGAATCCTATCAGCCAATCGGAATTCGAGGGACGCCATCTTGGATGACGTCATTTAAAGGAACCGTCATTCGTCGTTCAGTCGTCGGCCAGGATGGATGTTCCGCGGTGGAGGTCTTCAGGATGCTGCCGCTTCGCTCCGGATGGATGCCGCTTGGATGAAGACTTCAATCGGATGGAAGACCTCTTCTGGCCCGCTTGGATGAAGACTTCAGCCGGATCATGGAGCTCTTCAGCCCCCCGCTTGGGCTTGGATCAGGACATCGGAGGAGCTCTTCTGGACCGATCGGTGAACCTGGCATGGTGAAGACAAGGTAGGATAATCTTCAGGGGCTTAGTGTTAGGTTTATTTAAGGGGGGTTTGGGTTAGATTAGGGGTATGTGGGTGGTGGGTTGTAATGTTGGGGGGGGTATTGTATGTTTTTTTTTACAGGCAAAAGAGCTGAATTTCTTGGGGCATGCCCCGCAAAGGGCCCTGTTCAGGGCTGGTAAGGTAAAAGAGCTTTGAACTTTAGTAATTTAGAATAGGGTAGGGCATTTTTTTATTTTGGGGGGCTTTGTTATTTTATTAGGGGGCTTAGAGTAGGTGTAATTAGTTTAAAATTGTTGAAATATTTTTCGTATGTTTGTAAATATTTTTTTATTTTTTGTAACTTAGTTCTTTTTTATTTTTTGTACTTTAGCTAGTTTATTTAATTGTATTTATTTGTAGCAATTGTATTTAATTAATGTATTGATAGTGTAGTGTTAGGTTAATTGTAGGTAGTTTATTTAATTAATTTATTGATAGTCTAGTGTTAGGTTTATTTGTAACTTAGGTTAGGATTTCTTTTACAGGTAAATTTGTAATTATTTTAACTATTTTAGCTATTAAATAGTTCTTAACTATTTAATAGCTATTGTACCTGGTTAAAATAAATACAAAGTTACCTGTAAAATAAATATAAATCCTAAAATAGCTATAATATAATTATAATTTATATTGTAGCTATATTAGGATTTATTTTACAGGTAAGTATTTAGCTTTAAATTGGAATAATTTATTTAATAAGAGTTAATTAATTTCGTTAGATTTAAATTATATTTAATTTAGGGGGTGTTAGTATTAGGGTTAGACTTAGCTTTAGGGGTTAATACATTTATTAGAATAGCGGCGAGATTCGGTCGGCAGATTAGGGGTTAATAATTGAAGTTAGGTGTCGGCGATGTTAGGGAGGGCAGATTAGGGGTTAATACTATTTATTATAGGGTTAGTGAGGCGGATTAGGGGTTAATAACTTTATTATAGTAGCGCTCAGGTCCGGTCGGCAGATTAGGGGTTAATAAGTGTAGGCAGGTGGAGGCGACGTTGTGGGGGGCAGATTAGGGGTTAATAAATATAATATAGGGGTCGGCAGTGTTAGGGGCAGCAGATTAGGGGTACATAAGGATAACGTAGGTGGCGGCGCTTTGCGGTCGGCAGATTAGGGGTTAATAAGTGTAGGCAGGTGGAGGCGACGTTGAGGGGGGCAGATTAGGGGTTAATAAATATAATACAGGGGTCGGCGGTGTTAGGGGCAGCAGATTAGGGGTACATAAGGATAACGTAGGTGGCGGTCGGCAGATTAGGGGTTAAAAAATTTTTTTCGAGTGTCAGCGATGTGGGGGGACCTCGGTTTAGGGGTACATAGGTAGTTTATGGGTGTTACTGTACTTTAGAGTACAGTAGTTAAGAGCTTTATAAACCGGCGTTAGCCCAGAAAGCTCTTAACTACTGACTTTTTTCCTGCGGCTGGAGTTTTGTCGTTAGATGTCTAACGCTCACTTCAGACACGACTCTAAATACCGGAGTTATAAAAATCCCATTGAAAAGATAGGATACGCAATTTACGTAAGGGGATCTGCGGTATGGAAAAGTCGCGGCTGGAAAGTGAGCGTTAGACCCTATTTTGAGTGACTCCAAATACCGGCGGTAGCCTAAAACCAGCGTTAGGAGCCTCTAACGCTGGTTTTCACGGCTAACGCCAAACTCTAAATCTAGGCCTGTATGTTCTATCTGAATTATGAAATAAAATGTTATGGTTTCATGTCCCTATAAGGATACCAGCATCACAAAACACCTTAAAAAACCTTGCAAAACAAACAAAACAAAAAATTATTGTTCTATAAAACAATTTACTTTAACATATTCAACAAAAGAAAAAAAAGTTCAATATGAAGAAAATAAAAATGAGACAACCTTACCAGCTCTCAAATAATGAGACTCTAGAGTGAAACACTTCACAAGGGTAATTGCATTTTTTAAAATTAGGCCTGCTGATTCGCGTTACAAACATTTACAAAATCTGTTTTTCAAGCGCAATGTTACATTTTGTCATGTGATGCAGCATTACAAGTGCCAATTGCAGATGGACAGGTTCCCTACCTGCAAACCTGTCTGCCTGCAATGATGATACATTTTGCCCTGTATATATTAAAGTTAGAAACTCCCAGTAACCAAAGCTAGAAAAGATAGGAGAAGCAAAGCTCAATCCATTTCAATCATGATCTCACCCCTTTCATCCTGGCAACTGGGCAACCTAACGAAAATTTATGAATCTAGCCCATTGTGTTAGACTTACCTGTTCTCATGTAGGAAAATCCTATAACTCTGTACTGTTGGGGGAATCTGAGGACTGGAGTAGAGAAACAATACAGGAGTAAATCTAGTTTATCTGATTAGGTGTTACGTAGATTTCAGTTGCTAAAATAGCCTGTACAGTTATATATAATAAAAAGGGATCAAAAAGAATCCATAAAGGAATCCAGATGCCATTTATTTGAAATGGAAGGAATTTATTTTCTATAAGATTTATCTGGTAAATGTTCTTGTACATTTTTAAACATATAAATAAGGGAATTGTGTACAACCAGAATATTCCCATAGGGGGCGCTTCCTGATAAAAAGTCCTCTAGCATATATTCAAAAAACACATATGTAACACAACAACAAACACAGTGTGATACATATGTAAAAAATCCTTAATGTCCAACAGAAGGCCGCACTCTGTCAAAGAGTGGTCAGTCCCTGATGATGTTTGATCTGAAAAAAGGAAGATACAGAGGCGCCAATATGGCCTAGTAACGTCTGTACAGATGATTCTCCAACAAAATGTGAAATGGTACTCACATAGGTGAAGCACCCAGTGGTGCAGATGACGCAGACTGGATCAGTTAGCAGTGGTCCAGCTCACTGTGACAGCGTGTAAAGCACTTGGTATAATCCCAACAATCCAAATCTCAGTGCCTATAAATTAAAAAACACACAGCTCCCATAGCCTAGTGCAGTTTGAACTCTCAGTAAGTTACACTTAATGGTCCGACCTACAATCAGGAGTGCACCTCCAGGTGCAGTAAAGGCAAGCTGGGACCTCTCAGTCGCCCAGTAGACTGTGCTCAGGTGTTGAAGGATTCCACTCACCAGCCACACAATGTGCCAGATAAAAATCCCAGGATAACAGCAAGTATATCGTTAAAACGATATTTTATTAAAAGAAAGAAACGCGTTTCTCAGCCCTTCTAGGTTGTTTATTCAGGCTATACCCTGCTGTTATCCTGGGGATTTTTATCTGGCACATTGTGTGGCTGGTGAGTGGAATCCTTCAACACCTGAGCACAGTCTACTGGGCGACTGAGAGGTCCAAGCTTGCCTTTACTGCAATGATCCATTTTTCCTGCTGGAGTGTATCAAATTGTTTGCAATTAGCTTGTTTACCCTTATTTTGGCATTTGAAATAGCTGATTTAGCCTGTGGTATCTCAACCTATACTGAAAGTTTCTGGACTTAAGTCCAGGCTATGTAAACATAACCAGCAGAATAAATTACACTCCCAGTGGGGTATATAAGAGATAACTAATAAAATTATTTCTTGAAGTATTGAGCTTCACAAAGTGATAACATAATGAGATATGATTTTACCTGCATGCTCAACCCATTGTAATAGGTTTCAAAGCACACATATACATATGAAAATGCAATTTCTCATACATTCTATACTCTGCAGCTGTATAACAAGTAGTTGGAAATACATTAAGGGAAAAACTATTTTACAGTATACTGTCTCTTTAAGTATTCAGTATAATAATACTATTAGGCGTAGCTTACTAGTGGAGCACTATTAATAATTTAGGGTGCTCTATCAACATCACAGGACCGCGCTATGATTAGCAAGCAATCTAGTATTACAAGTCCATGTTAAAACTGAATAACTAGAGAATGTATAGGGGGATATTTATCAAAAGTCTGGCGGACCTGATCCGACAGTGAGGATCAGGTCCACCAGACCTCACTGAATGCGGAAAACAATACGCTCTCCGTATTCAGCATTGCACCAGCAGCTCTTGTGTGGAGGTGTCAATCTACCTGATCATATTCGATCGGGTTGATTTTCGGCGATGTGTGTCCGTCTGCTCTGAGCAGGCGGAGACACATAGCCGAAAATCAAACCGATCTTTAGACCGCTACTTCATAACTGGTGTTTCTGGCGAGCCTGTAGGGCCCCATAGAATGGCCAACATCTGTCTATACTTTCAATGGATATCGCAACTGCACTAAAAATCTCCCATATTACAAGCTGAAAGTTATATGTTGTGCCTAAGCAATAATAATAATAATAATAATAATAATAATAATAATATTAAAATTGTAATAGTTTTAAATACTGAAAACACCAATCTAATACAATTACTTTCATACATATCTGTATGTCAAGCTGTTTATATATTCATCTGTTTTTCTATTGTTTCTGTATGCATGTCATTCACACACATTGCACTGCAGTTACCCAGTGCTTACATCCATTGGCTTTATTGCCTTGGCACCCAAAAGAGCCCCATTCCCAAAGCTAATATGTATGACTTACAATTTAATTTATACATTTGAGTTTTTGCATTACTGTGGATTAATACATGCAGCTTGATGGTAATAAGGGCCCAACATCACACAGTTATAAGGCTTTAATTTTAACAAACACTTCTCTAGCAAGTTGTGCATCCCAGGGGGTGTAATCCAAATCAAATACCTTTAAGAGTCTTACTACTTAAACTATTTTGGGGGTTTATCGTGTCTGCCGCATGAGGCCTCATTTTCATATCAGAACAGATGGGCCGAATTGTCATTAGCAGTCTATGACAACTCTAAAACTGAAATATAGACATAGAGATGCATTCAATGAATTATATCAATGTTATTGCAATGAATACTAAAATAACTAATAATGATTTTCTAAAACGCAGAACCCTTATTTTAAGCCATATTCATTTTATTGGTGTAATTCTATCTTTCAGAGTGTAGGTTCATTTTAATGTTCTGCTATAATATATTCCAAGCCTTATGATGATACCATTGCAAGGAGCCAAGTATTTTGAGAATTATAAAGAGCACAAGTTAAGGTGAAGATAATGAGATCTAATGTAGTTGCAAAGGCTGGGAGCCAAGGTGCAGTTTTCTTGTAACGTTGTATTATAATAAAGATCTAGTTTATGTGCTTGAATAACTATTGGAATAGATCCGTACATTTATATTTATAGCTCCATCTACATATCTGTCTAGCGGTTACAGTGTATATATTTATGCTATATATTTACATTTTAAAAACAGTGATATTTCTTGCAATTTCTACATTATAACACTAAAATAGCTGATTTGAATACAGTCGTCAATGTTCATCCATCAAAATTAACTCTCCGCAGCACTACAAAAAAATAAAATAATATTTTACTGTTAGTAAGTTTTCTTCTGTAATGATAAAGTTCTCTGGAATAGTTTAAAGATAAAACTAGATTTTTTATTATGGATGGATTTATCTACAATTTAATGTTAATTAAATTTTCCACTGCAATTAAAAAGAATAAAGGCATATGATATTGTACCATCTAGTGCAAAGTACAATTATTAAAATATTTATTTTATTCGCTTAGTTTGTTTTCAGGATTTACAAATAAACTAGTTTGTCTGTAAAACTGGGCATTTTTATACTAATGGTAAAATATATAAGTAAATTCCTTGGTTCATTTTAACATTGCTTAACTTCTTTTTTTATATTTTACAAATATTTTCTGCATTCAGTTTTTTGTTGTTGGAATTTTGTATTTTTTTATGTTTTATTTATAGACAACCCTGCACAGAACAATGCAAGAAAACCAGTAGATAATTACCTTAGCTGTCAGGAAGAATGTACTATATATATTTGAAAATAAAGTGTAAAAATGCAATTACAAATACTTTACTTCAGGTAAGCATCATAAAATTTGCTGTGTGTGCATTATATTAGTTCGTACAACAATAGATATGTAGATAAATCAAAAACTTTCATGTAGAAAAATAGTAATCATTTACATTAAGGAGATGGTAATAGATTATAGAACATTTCCATTCAACAGATGATTGTAGTACAATAGTCATAAAATAATATTTTACCCCAAGTGTCTTCTGCTGATAGTGGTAACTTAAAATCCAGCAGAAATAAAAGACTTCTTAGGTTAATATATTTTGGAATGGGAGACTTGAAATAACCTTGTGTACCACGTTCATGTTTTCAGATATAGGGTTAGATTACAAGTGGCGCGCTAATTTATTGCGCGCCCGTAAATGGAAAATTCACCCGTTTATGGGCGCACAATAAATAATCAGCCAATACAAGTGGCTGGTTAATGCTACCCCGAGCTCGAGGTAGCAATTAGCTCTTCAAAAAATTAACCAGAGATCAGATCTCTGATTAATTTGAAAAATGTCCCCCAATTGCCCCCAAACTTAAAGGGACATAAAACCCCCCAAAAATATTTTATGATTCAGCTAGAACAGACAATTTTAATCAACTTTCCAATTTACTTCTATTATCACATTTTCTTTGTTTTCTTGTAATCCTTTGTTGAAAAGCTGGAAGGTAAGTTCAAGAGTGTGCACGTGTCTGCAGTACTATATGGCAGCAGTTTTGAACAATGCTATACATTAGCAACAGCACTAGAGGGCAGCACTATTTCCTGTCATATAGTGCTTCAGACACGTGCACGCTACCTATCTAGATATCGCTTCAACAATGAATAACAAAAAAAAGAAGCATATCTGATAATAAAAGTAAATAGAAAATATTTTTAAAATTTGTATCCTCTATCATGAAAGACATTTTTTGAGTTTCCTGTACCTTTAAGTGGAAGGTTCCTTTTTTAATTAAATAAAATATAGCATCTTGAATTTTTTAAAATATAACTGCCTATTACTAGGGACGGACTGTCATTCTTAGGAGGTGGCCCATTGCATTTTTAAGGAAGCATTTTTTACACCTGTATAAAGTCTGATGAAACAACGTTAAAAGCAGAGAAATGCGTTTCTGTTTTTTTCTGTGAATAAATGAAGTTTTATTTATCACCGCTTCTTGTCAGTATCTTTCATTAAAGGACCAGTCAACACATTAGATTTGCATAATCAGCAAATGCAAGATAACAAGACAATGCAATAGCACTTAGTCTGAACTTCAAATGAGTAGTAGATTTTTTTATAACAAATTTCAAAGTTATGTATATTTCCACTCCCCTTGTACCATGTGATAGCAATCAGCCAATCACAAATGCAGATACGTATAGTCTGTGAATTCTTGCACATGCTCAGTAGGATCTGGTGGCTAAAAAAATTTAAATATAAAAGACTGTGCACATTTTTTTTTAATGGAAGTAAATTGGAAAGTTGTTTAAAATTACATGCTGTATCTGAATCATGGAAATTAAATTTAACCTGAGTGTCCCTTTAACTGACATTGGACATATTCATGTCTACATATTGTCCAATAAGCATTCATGGACACTCAGACTTTTAATGGTGTTCACTGGTCCTATACAGGACATACCCACCTAAAAGGAGCTGAAGTGAACCTTGACTTATGACGGCTTGAACGGAGACCACCAGATAGTTTGCCATGCCTATCTTATGTGCGGAGCTAGTCGAATGGCTCTGATGTCTTATCCTGCCTGTAAAGCACATTTTATTGTGCTTCTCATCCTGTTTTATTTTTGCAGTTTGATGATACCTGCAGCATGAGGTGCCTCTGTTTGTTCTTCTACTTGTTAAAACCAGAACTCACCGCAAAGTATTTACAAGAACAATTCCAGGAGCTGGACAGGATACTAAACGGAAAACACTCTACCCTCATATGTATGGGCTTAGTGTATATAGGTTTTAAAATATATCAACTATATTAGTTTTATTTAAAAAGGGTTACACACAATAAAAACAGTTTCAGCAAGTAAACATGGTTTTCAAACTAATGTAGTGAAAAGGGTGGATAGTTTCAAATGGGCACACTAACAAGTAATCTGTATAAGCCTCCTTGCTAAGTATTACACTCCTTTGGAGGTTGCTGAAAATCTTATAACAAAAGTATACGATATGTAACCTTATAATTAACCAATAGCAATAGATACAAAGTTAGTGGCGAGTCGTTGGTTACACTGTAACTTAACGTTTGAATACACGGTAACTCCTGTGGTTTCATTTATATACCCATGCTCTATTTTGGATATTGGGCTGTACAAATGACGGCGGAGATATACCTCTATCTGTGGAGCAACCAATATTCTAATTGTGACCCACGGGCACACTAACAAGTAATTTGTATATATAAGCTTAAACTACACATAACTCACAAGGTATCTATACCTAGCCATACTACTACTGTTGCAGTACTCTATCACAGAGTACATATGGGTACAATTTATTTTAGTATCCATATAATACTCAGTAAGGTATACAATATATGAGTACACACTTTGACTGAATAGTGGCCCCCAATAGGTTTGGCCACATTTTGCAGGGATGTCAGCCCACAGCAGATTACAAACATACCTTTATCATTAAGATTTACCACAAATCCTCTTTAGGTGGAAGTTACTATCCATGATATCAATTCAGGATAATAATTTGTAACTACTCACCCTTTTCACTACATTAGTTTGAAAACCACTTTTACTTGCTGCAACTGTTTTTATTGTGTGTAACCCTTTTTAAATAAAACTAATAAAGTTGATATATTTTAAACCTATATACACTAATTACATAAGCCCATACGTATGAGGGTATATTGCTTTTCCAGTTAGTATCCTGTCCAGCTCTCTTGCTGGAATTGTTCTTGTATATATTTCTCTCTGATACTCAGCACCTATACACAATTACATAGTATAACTATATATTAGATTATATTCCATACATTTAAATAAAGTGTTCCCTCAAATTTTGCCTCACCGCAAAGTAACCCACTACATTATTAACACTAAACCGCCACCCCCCCCATAGTAACCCACTACACTATTAGCCCCTAAACCGCCACACCCCACAATGTAAAGTAACCCACTACACTATTAACCCCTAAACCACCACAACCCCCAAAGTAACCAAATAATAGCTAACCCCCCTAAACTAACACCCCCTAAGTTATCTCCCAACAATACTTAACTGTAAAAAAAATAAACCTAACAATACATTTAAAAAAAAAAAATTACCTAAAAGAATAAAATACTAAAGGGACACTGAACCCACATTTTTTTCTTTCATGAATCAGATAGAGCATGCAGTTTTTTTTTTTTTTTTAAACTTTTATTTATATCCAGCAATGTATACAGAGAAAAGGCAAAATGAAAAACCATGTCTTGCGCCACGCAGGGCTTATGCAGAAAGATAAAGATAACATGAAGTCAGACATAAAAAAAAAAAGTAATTGACAAGGTTATCCGTATTTCAGATAAATGAGTTATATACTCTACTGGGTTTTTTTTCCCTTTTTTAAAGCTTTAAACCAAAACTCTCAGTCGTCATGACCTCCATGACGACATCTATATTTACATAACAAAAACAGACAAAACAAAAAAAAAAAAAAAAACAACAAAAAAAAAAAAAAAAAAAAAAGAAAAAAAAAATAATAATTAGAAAACAGAGCAAGGGAAAGAAAAGAAGAAGAAAAAAAAAAAAAAAAAAAAAAAACCCCAGAAGGAGGGAGAAAATGTCAATTACTCTCTACCCCCCCCCCCCTCCAGCTACCAAATGCCAAGAAGGACTATTTCTGAGTTTTTAAATGGGAAAATCAAGTAATCAATTTCCCTTTCATGAAATGTTTTTATAAAGGCTGCCCATTTATTAAAAAAATGTTTTATATCTGATTCCTTGTCAATATTTGTGTCTTTCTGTTCTAGTACGCATTGTTTTTTTAAGTAGTTCTTAACTTCGGTAATAGTCGGCAATGTTCTCATTTTCCATTTTTTACAGATTAAATATCTAGATGCTAAGATAGAGAGATTTACTAACTTTTCGTTCCTCTGGTAACTATTTTCTGTATTCAAACATAATATGATTCGGTATAGTGATAGAGTGATTGTCTCGATTTTCAATGCAGTTCTAAGCCAGTATTCTAACTTGTTCCAGAACCTTCTAATTTTAGGACATTTCCAAAACATATGTACCAGATCTGCCGCAGGATAAGAGGATTTTGGACATTTATTAAATTGTTGATTGTGCACTCTGAGGCCTTTCTCCGGGGTGAAATAGGCCCCGTGAAGGAGCTTAAGATGTGCCTCTCGCCAGGTGGCTGACAGGGTGGTGGATGATACTTTGTTAATTGATAACTGAAGAGTTTTTGGTTCTATGTTACTCTGGAATATTAGGGAGGACCATACCACTGCCATCTTGTCCAGAGTAGGGGCACCCTGATTGGCGCTGAGTATACGATAGCACGGGGTAATAGATGTGTATCCATTTTTAACTAAAGTTAACCAGCTCTCCAGTTTACCTAGCGCCCAAGACCAGCCCGCCTCTTTAGTTAATTCGGCGATATAATGTCTTATTTGCAGATATGCAAAAAAATCTTTATTAAGAAGATTAAATTCATTCTTCAGTTCTTCAAAGGTTTTAGTATATTTTCTATCGCTGTCAATTAATTGGGATATCCTGACAAGGCCGTTATTGTGCCATTGATTAAAGACTGCTGAATTTATACCTGCTTGGAACTGTGGATTCCCTGTCAAAGGAAAATAATTTGAAACCGTAGTATTTATTGCCAAGGCTTTGGTTGTTTTCCACCAAGCCTTGATTGGGTTATATATGGTTTTAAGTTTCTTGATCTCTGCTGGGAGCTTCTTTGGTTGGCAGTGAATCATGGTTGATGGGAGGTATGGTTCGCAGACATTCCTTTCTAACTCATTGTTAAGGATATAATTCTTAGTAAAGATCCAATCCGTAATTATTCGTGTTAAGAAGCTAAGGTTATAGAATCTAATATTGGGTATTGCTAAGCCTCCAAAATCCCTTGGTGCAGTAAGTTTGGCAAGGGATATCTTAGATCTTCTCCCTTGCCATAAAAATTGTCTAAGCATGGTATTAAAGAAGCGAATGTCTTTCTCTGATAAGATTAGCGGGACGTTCTGCAGAATATAGAGAATTTTAGGAAGAAGAATCATTTTGAATAACTCTGATCGGCCAGATATGGATAGAGGCAGGTGCTGCCAATTTTTTAATTTCTCCTTAAAGCTAGTTAATATGGGCGCAATATTGAGTTTATATAGGTCTTTTAAATCAATTGGTATGTGGATCCCGAGATATTTAAAGGATTCATGGACCACCCTAAATGGAGTGTTTAAAATGGAACTATTATTTCTCCTCAGCCAGAGAATCTCAGACTTTGTTTTATTTACTTTGTATCCTGAAAATAGACCGACGTGATCGGTTAATTGGAGAAATTTTGGTATGTTAAGCTTTGTATTGGAGAGATAGATTAAAAGATCATCTGCATATAGTCCCATTTTTATTTCATAATTCCGAATTTTTATACCTTCTAAAGATGCTCTTATCATAATGGCCAGGGGTTCAATGGCTATATCAAAAAGAAGCGGAGAGAGAGGGCATCCCTGGCGCGTCCCCCTGCCCATTGTAATCGGAGGAGAGTTAATATTATTTATTATTAATCTCGTATGGGATTGTTTATGTAGATTTTCTAGGAAATTGGAGAAATTTCCTGTAATCCCAAATTTTGTTAGAGATGTTATTATATGGTTAAAAATAACCGAGTCAAACGCCTTTTCTGCGTCGATTGACAGGATAGCTAAATCAGGGATGCCCTCTCTCTCCACCTCAGAAGAGGGAGGGTTCTGGGTATAGTCTAGAGTGACAAGGAGTTCTCTAATTTTTGCAGCAGAGTTTCGGTTATTAAGAAAGCCAGCTTGATCCGCGTGAATTATTTTTGTTAAGATATTCTGTAGTCTGTTCGCTAAGATAGATGTCATGATTTTGTAATCAGAATTTAGGAGGGCAATGGGTCTATATGACTCTTTTTGAGATGGATCCTTCCCTCCTTTTAAAATCAGGGTCGTAAATGAGGAAGAGAAGGAAGGTGAGGGCGACTTGCCGTTAATGTACATCTCGTTAAAGAGATTGCTCAGGTAAGGTGTTATTTGGGCTGATAGAATTTTGAAAAATTCATTTGGGAGTCCATCCGGACCTGCTGCCTTATTAAGGGAAAGGTTGGAGATTACTTTCTCTATCTCTTCTATTAAAATGGGGGAGTTAAGACTGGATGTCTCTTCGTCCGAGGCTGATGGATAAGTGATTTTACTCCAAAATTCTGATGCTTTCACAGCATCATAGCCTCTGCATGTATATATGTCACGAAAGTATTCTATAAATATACCCGCTATATCTTCTGGGTTCGTTACCTGTTTTCCATTATGAGTTAGTTTTTCTATCAGTGGTTTTTTTCCTTCATTTTTAACTAATTTGGCTAGCATTTTTCCGGATTTATTGCCAAATCTATAAAGTTTGGCTTGAAACCTAAGTTCTCTATGGGTTTCTTGGGTCATTGCAAAAGTGTCTATAATGTTTTTGGCACGAATATATTTTGCCCAGTTTAAAGGAGTTTTTTCAAGTAAAAAACAGTTATATGAATTGATCAGGGAATTATTCATCTCCCTCTCTCTTAACTTTACCTTTTTGGATAGGATGGCAGAATAGGCGATAATTTCACCTCTAAGAACTGCTTTCGCAGTCTCCCAGAATATATCGGGGGGCTGTATATATTCTTTGTTAAAATTAGCATATTCGGCAAATTTATCCCTCATCCATTTTTTAAATTTTAGGTCTGTAGTTAGATGATAAGGAAAGAAAAATCGTGAGGTATTAGTATTAAATTGATCAAGATAAAGTTCAAGAGTAATGGGTCCGTGGTCAGATAGAAGGATTGGCATTAATCCTGCTTTTACTTTTGTTATTGCTATACGTTCATCAATTAGGAATAAATCAATCCTAGAGAGGGTTTTATGAGCTTTTGAGAGGAAGGTGTAGTCTTGGGCGTCAGGGTTCTGGACTCTCCAGATGTAACGTAATGCTAAGTTGTGCTTAATTTTATTGAATATTTTGGAGTCTAGATTATCTTTTTTCTGTTTTAACTGTTTGACATTGTTTCTAAGTCTGTCTAGGGGACAATGTGGTGCCATATTGAAATCACCTCCTAAGATCAAGTGTCCTTCAGTGGTTAATAAGAGTTTTGACTGGATTAGGTTCCAGAATTCTGGGTCGGAGGTATTTGGTCCATATATGTTACATATTGTATAAGTTATCTGTGCGATCCTCAGCTTTACCAGAATGTATCTCCCCCCGGGATCAGCCTCAGAGTGCAATATCTCTACTTTGGCTTTTTTTCCAATCAGTATAGCCACACCTTTCTTTTTTCCAACACTCGGTGCTGCAAGGACCTCTTTGACCCATTGCGCCTTTAGTTTTAGAGATTCTTCTGAATTTAGGTGGGTTTCTTGTAAGAGACCGATGTCGGTTTGGGCCTTCCGCAGGTGGGTAAGTATCGCCTTTCGTTTAATGGGAGTCGAGATGCCTCCCACATTCCAAGATACTATTTTTAGTTTATTAATCCCTTGTGTCATCTAGATTGTGGAGAGGGGGGGGAGAGGGTCGAGAGAGAAGGAAAAAAAAAAAAAAAAAAAAAAGGAGCACATACATGCAGTAGACAAAGACCGCCCTATCCCAAGGGGGTTCCCTAATCACAAGGCCTAATTTCTCAATGTATAGCGAAGTCATTTTTTAGTGAGGTTGTGGGTTCATAGTTTTGAAAAAATTTTCAGCCAGCTGGGCATCTTCAAATATATGTGTTGTATTATTAACTACAAGTCTGAGTTTGGAGGGATAAATTATAGTGGCATGATGACCATCCTGTATGAATTTGGTGCAAATTGGGGCCAGCTCTCTTCTCTTGGAAGCTGTGTATGCAGAGAAATCTTGGAAAATTAAAATCTTAGCATTTTCTATGTAGATGGGCTGGTTTTTCCGAAAATATTGTAGTATCGTGTTTTTGTCCTGAAAGTTAAGTAATCTTGCAATAACCGGTCTAGGACGATTGCCGTTTTTGTTACCTGAACGAGGGGTGCCTAACCTATGGGCTCTCTCCACCAGAATTGAATGATAGGTTGGAGGAATTTTAAGGGCCTTTGTGAGTGTGTCTGAAATAAAGCAACATAGGTCATCGAATTGTTTGTCTTCTGGAAGACCAATTATCCGAATGTTGTTTCTTCTGGAACGGTTTTCCAGATCCTCCAGCCTATCATACATTTTTTGAGTATTATTGCTCAAACTTTCTAGTTTAGAGCTGTGCCCTAATGTTAGATCTTCTAGATCTGACACTCGCTGCTCCATTTCTTGCAGCCTGCTGGAGAATTGTCTAATCTCTTGGGTGAGTGAGGAAATGTCCTGCCTAATCTCTGCCCTAAGAACATCAAATTTAGGTGTAAGTGCTTCTGTAATGCTTGCAACCAGACTCTGTGGGGTAGAGAGTTCCGGCATCGCTATTGTATGGGCTAAAGTTGATTGTGCTTCAGTGATAGAATCCTGAGTGTTTTTAGGTTTCCTGTCCCTTTGTCTAGCTGCCATGTTTGGAGAGGGTGTCTTAGATGCAATAGATACAAATTTATCCATAAGCCACGTGTTTTATGAGCTTTTGAGAGGAAGGTGTAGTCTTGGGCGTCAGGGTTCTGGACTCTCCAGATGTAACGTAATGCTAAGTTGTGCTTAATTTTATTGAATATTTTGGAGTCTAGATTATCTTTTTTCTGTTTTAACTGTTTGACATTGTTTCTAAGTCTGTCTAGGGGACAATGTGGTGCCATATTGAAATCACCTCCTAAGATCAAGTGTCCTTCAGTGGTTAATAAGAGTTTTGACTGGATTAGGTTCCAGAATTCTGGGTCGGAGGTATTTGGTCCATATATGTTACATATTGTATAAGTTATCTGTGCGATCCTCAGCTTTACCAGAATGTATCTCCCCCCGGGATCAGCCTCAGAGTGCAATATCTCTACTTTGGCTTTTTTTCCAATCAGTATAGCCACACCTTTCTTTTTTCCAACACTCGGTGCTGCAAGGACCTCTTTGACCCATTGCGCCTTTAGTTTTAGAGATTCTTCTGAATTTAGGTGGGTTTCTTGTAAGAGACCGATGTCGGTTTGGGCCTTCCGCAGGTGGGTAAGTATCGCCTTTCGTTTAATGGGAGTCGAGATGCCTCCCACATTCCAAGATACTATTTTTAGTTTATTAATCCCTTGTGTCATCTAGATTGTGGAGAGGGGGGGGAGAGGGTCGAGAGAGAAGGAAAAAAAAAAAAAAAAAAAAAGGAGCACATACATACAGTAGACAAAGACCGCCCTATCCCAAGGGGGTTCCCTAATCACAAGGCCTAATTTCTCAATGTATAGCGAAGTCATTTTTTAGTGAGGTTGTGGGTTCATAGTTTTGAAAAAATTTTCAGCCAGCTGGGCATCTTCAAATATATGTGTTGTATTATTAACTACAAGTCTGAGTTTGGAGGGATAAATTATAGTGGCATGATGACCATCCTGTATGAATTTGGTGCAAATTGGGGCCAGCTCTCTTCTCTTGGAAGCTGTGTATGCAGAGAAATCTTGGAAAATTAAAATCTTAGCATTTTCTATGTAGATGGGCTGGTTTTTCCGAAAATATTGTAGTATCGTGTTTTTGTCCTGAAAGTTAAGTAATCTTGCAATAACCGGTCTAGGACGATTGCCGTTTTTGTTACCTGAACGAGGGGTGCCTAACCTATGGGCTCTCTCCACCAGAATTGAATGATAGGTTGGAGGAATTTTAAGGGCCTTTGTGAGTGTGTCTGAAATAAAGCAACATAGGTCATCGAATTGTTTGTCTTCTGGAAGACCAATTATCCGAATGTTGTTTCTTCTGGAACGGTTTTCCAGATCCTCCAGCCTATCATACATTTTTTGAGTATTATTGCTCAAACTTTCTAGTTTAGAGCTGTGCCCTAATGTTAGATCTTCTAGATCTGACACTCGCTGCTCCATTTCTTGCAGCCTGCTGGAGAATTGTCTAATCTCTTGGGTGAGTGAGGAAATGTCCTGCCTAATCTCTGCCCTAAGAACATCAAATTTAGGTGTAAGTGCTTCTGTAATGCTTGCAACCAGACTCTGTGGGGTAGAGAGTTCCGGCATCGCTATTGTATGGGCTAAAGTTGATTGTGCTTCAGTGATAGAATCCTGAGTGTTTTTAGGTTTCCTGTCCCTTTGTCTAGCTGCCATGTTTGGAGAGGGTGTCTTAGATGCAATAGATACAAATTTATCCATAAGCCACGTGTCTAATTGTGATAGTGACGGGGGAGGGTGTTAGTGAAGGGCACTTCCAAAAGGAGTGGAGGGGGAAAACCAAAGGGGATTGAGTGGAGGTGTGTTCCTATATGAGATTGATCCGGAGAAGTGACAGAGTGTGAGGGCACGGTGAGGTGAGGAGTAGTGGGAGAAAGTTGTGTTTCAAGAAGCAGTATTTTTGATCAAGGATAGTAGGTGAATAAGTGAGGTGTCGTTTGTTTAAGCTAGTTTAAGGTGGCTAATGTGGAGTTCTGTGAAGGATCAGTTTAGTCTAATTACCAAAGTGAGTGATAGGGTGTTAGTGCGGGTGACGCTGGGGGTGTTTGTGATTTTGGCAGTGTAGCAATTATGTGTGATTAATGAAAGTCACAAATAATAGGATTCTACAAAGTGCTCTGTCCCTAATGTTATAGCAAAAACAGACAATTACATAATTCTTTGATATGAGAGTAAGGGGATTTTAAACAAATGCTCACTTCCTCTCTTCTTCAGAAGATGAGGGGTTTCTTATCTGCTAAGGAATGGCAGTATAGGTTAGTAACTCCCTATATAATTTAATTCTAGAGGTCAGCCCTAAATTATTTTAACAAATACTCTGGTTATAGTTTTCTTATAGAAATAGTCAAGTTTTCTGTGTGTTTGAATTTTATAGTTTTGGCTACAGAAAGATACAGGTGAAAAGACCAGGGATTTTCAATTAAGCTAGCCCACAAGTAATATGAAAAACATTATAACAAATGTTTGTTAAACAGTAGCATTTCTATGATAAATTTTGAAGTTTTGAGATTAACAAACAATGGTCTAATGGATAACAGTACTGTATAGGTAACCAAGGTAGATGATAGTTATTCGCTCTCTTAGTGATGTCAGAGACTATGAGCAGTTTTGGAGAGAAAAGCGTTTAGAGAGTTGTAATCATAATGTGTGATATAAACAGAATCAAAAAATGGAGACAGTGTGGTATCGTCTTGGAGTAATGTACTGATCCTATCTAAAGAGTATTATTATACTTGTGTAATTCTATGTGTACCAATATCATTAATTGGTAGTAGTACAGGGCTAGTAATATATTGGCCAAGCAGCTTTTTAAAGGCCTGTATAGTGCTAGGGTAATAGTTACTTGTTTGTAGGCATAGGTGTGACCCCTTTATTAGTAATAATAGGCCAGTGTTGCTGAATAGGACTCAGGCTCAGCATATATTTAAGATCCTATATAGTGACAATCTAGTAATGTAGTCATGTTGTTCATAGGAATTTATAAAAGGATCTAGAGCTATAGCCTTATGTTATAATAGAGAAACAGCAAAATTATAATACTCATATAAAATTATAAGTGCAGTAACAATATAGTTATATTAAAGCATTTCTCAAGGTGATTTCTTTTTTTTCTTTTGTGTTTAAGGAGCACAAAGAGAGACGGGAGTCATACATATTATGTCCATATATCTAAATTCTGTATATTTTTTAACAGATATAATAAAGTCCCAGGTTGAATACTTGGTAGTTTGCGGTTCAGTGTTATTTTCCCTTTGTTTCCTTTCCTTCTTTTCTGTTTCCCTTCCCTTACTTTTGCCCAAAGTCTTGTCATAAAAGGTGTTAACAGCCGGCCTTGGGGTAATAACCTAGGTAAAAAGGTTTTTTTCTCTCCCTTTCCTTTTTCTTCCCTTTTCCCTTTCTTTAAAGGGTACAGAGCCAATACAGTTCAAGCAAGTGCATTAATGGCAGTTTACTTGTAATATACAATTAACATGCAGAGAGGTTGTATTCGGGAGACAAACAGGAACAAGAGGACACATGAAATGAGTCAGTTAGATACTTTACCGGCCCCTGGCCATAGATAAGGGATGTCCGTGGAGATTTCCTTGAGAGACCGGTCTCCCCCTACACGCAGCACCAGTGGGAGGGGGAGCACTCAGTCGGCTGAGGTAGGTAAGGAAGTTCCCGAGACCACTGCACGCCAGAACCAGTCCGGAGAGACTGCAGGAGGAGTCGCCGCGACTCAAGACAGGACCAGCAGCGCAGCAGATGGACGTGACCCGGGCCCCTCACTCAGCACCGGTGGGAGGGGACGTCCGGGCCAATGGGGGGCAGCGCCTCGGGGATCCCTACGCCTCCTCACTATCCCGTCGTCAGGGACGCCGCGGCTCGATGCATCCGGTGTGCCGCATTCACCCACGGTCCTCCAGGCGGCCAGGGACTCCCACCTCAGAGCCAGGTAAGAGTACAGGGGCAAAAGGAAGAGCTGCACCAGAGACCAATGCCCGGATAAGCTGTTAGGTTCAGCTCCACTGCCACAGATTGTTAAGAGGGATAAGAGTAGGTTAAAGTCCCAGGTGGCTGAGGTCCCCGGTGTTAGGCATATCTTGTTTTATGTCTAGGCAGGTGAAGTCATTCTGCACTTAGAGCTGGTAGGGCTTTCTACGTGCACCACTGTCAGAAAAAAGGTGATTGGGGCAGTAGTGGCGTTAAGTCTGGACAGCAGGCAGAGAGTCGTCCTCTTTATTTTTTGTCCTCCTTCCCAGCTTTCTGCTAAGGTATAGCGATTTTAATTAAGTCTCTGCTGAAAAATGATAGGAGAGATTAGGTCCTTGTATGGCTGCTACGTGCAGCAAAGTGCAATGGAGTGGCACCAGAGGGGATTCCGGTAGCGGTAGTTCTGGCTAATGCAAGCCGCCCAGGGCTTGGGCGCAGAGTTCCCGCCAGTGAGCTTGCAGGAGAGGTGAGCCAGAGCAGGTGTCTCACATGACCATTCACCTGGGCTCCTCCTCCGGAAATCCTAGAACATCTAGAGCATGCAGTTTTAAGCAACTTTCTAATTTACTCCTATTATCAATTTTTCTTCGTTCTCTTGCTATCTTTATTTGAAAAAGAAGGTATCTAAGCTAAGGAGCCAGACAATTTTTGGTTCAGACACTGGACAACACTTGTTTATTCGAGGGTGAATTTATCCACCAATCAGTTAGAACAACCCAGGTTGTTCATTAAAAATGAGCCGGCATCTAAACTTACATTCTTGATTTCCAAATAAGATACTAAGAGAATGAAGAACATTTGATAATAGGAGTACATTAGAAAGTTGCTTAAAATTGCATGCTCTACCTGAATCACAAAAGAAAAAAAAAATGGGTTCAGTGTCCCTTAACCTTACCTTAAAAATAAAAACATTACTGAAAAAAACCTACCATTACCAAAAAAACTACCATTGCAGAAAACAACAAACAAATTACCAAAAATAAAAAAAACAGTTATGCCTATTCTAAAACCCCACTTAAAAAAAACAGCCCCCAAAATAAAAAACTATACTAACACTAAACATTGCACTAAAGTAAATTTAAAATAAAACTACACCACTCTACAAGTAACCCCCCCAACCCCAAAAAAGGCTATTTAAAAAACTGCTCTAAAGAATTTTCTTGTCATTGTCCTTAAAAGTCCATTTAGCTCTTTTGCTGCCCATAAAAAATAAAATTAGAATAAAAGCCTAATTTAAAAAAAAAAACACCCCAAAAAATCCTAACACTAAACCTCAAAGATGATACTCACCAAAGATAAATCCTGGTGGTGGCGCTCCATCTTCATCCTAGCGGTGGTTGTCTTATCTTCAACCCAATGGTGGTCCTTATAGCTTTATCCTGGCGGTGGTCTTCTTATTTTCATCCATCTTCTTGTCTTTCCTCCTCGATGTCCTCTTCATGCGGTCACCAGCCTCAAACTGAATTTTGAATGTGAGGTATCCCCTTTATATACGGGTACCATTGCATTCCTAATGGCTGATTTTCATTTTCAAATTAAAATCACCCAATAGAAAAAGATTTCATTCCAATAGGATTAAAGTGTACCCCTATACAAAGAGGGTACCTTGCATTCGAAATAAAATTATTTTTCTATTTTTTTTTTTTATGGGCAGCAAAAGGGCTATTTGCCCAGGCATTTTTTTAGAGTAGTTTTTAGATGGGGGGGCTTTTGTTGGGGGGGGGTGTTACTTGTAGAGTGGTGTAGTTTTTTTTAACACTTTTTAAAAAGAGCTAAATCACTTTAGGGTAATGCCATCAAAAAGATCATTGTAAGGGCTTTTGTGGTAGTTTAGTGTTAATGTAGTTTTTTTTTTAATTTTGGGGTGTTTTTTTAAGCGGGGTTTTAGAACAGTCATAACATTTTTTTTTTTGGTAATTTGTTTGTTGTTTTCTGTCATGGTATTTTTTTTGCAATAGTATTTTTTATTTAAATTTTGTAATGTTAGTTTTTTTTTAGTAATGTTAGTTTATTTATTTTTCAAATAAGGTTAGGTTTTTTATTTTTTCGGGTACGTTTTTTTGTTTGCTTTTTAAAGGTACTGTTAGTTGTTTTTTTACAGGTAAGGTTAGGAGATTTTAGGTTTATATGTTAGTGGATTACTTTGCGGTGGGGGTTGTGACAGTTTAGGGGTTAATAGTGTAGTGGGTTACCTTGCAGTGGGGGTGTGACGGTTTAGGGGTTAATAGTGTAGTGGGTTACTTTACAGTGGTCTATGTGGCATATTAGGTGTTGATAGCATAGTGGGTTACTTTGCGGTGTGCTATGCAGCGGGTTAGGGATTAATAATATAGTGAGGACTTTGCCGTGGGCTATGCAACAGGTTAGGGGTTAATAGTATAGTGGGGACTTTGCGGTGGGCTATGTTGGTTAGTTTAGTGGGAACTGTGCTACACCGCGGGTTAGGGGTTATTAGAGTAGGGGGCTTATGGCAATTCGGGTTAGTGCACAAGTATGGGTTTTAGTTTTTTCCACGTTTTTCTCTCCATTGATGTCTTTAAGAGAGTATGTTAACCCGGTTGAGATATTGTAACTTCTGCACATTACACACGTCTGGTTAGCTAGCTAGCGAAAAAGATTTACTTTCAACTTGCAATACGCACGCTACCCGACGCACTCAAAGAGCAGAAGTTGAGTGGAATTAGCATGCGAGCAGGAGCGGTAATTACCACTCCACTCGTAATATAGCCCTGAACAGGCTACATGTTGTGTTACAATTTTATTCAGCAGTGGTAGAGAGTCAAAATTAAATGACAAATTCCTTTTTTCTACTGGGTTTTAAATGGCGAATATGTGCTAGGATTGCTCTAGAATCAAACAGTCATTGACTGTTTGTTTTCAAATATGTGACTGATTCATAATGAGGTCTAAGTTGTATATTACAAGGTTTTGGTGACAATCTGTTTGCTCTTCCTGTAAAGCAGTAGCTAAACAGATTGAATGCATTTTTATAATCCAATATTTTGCATGCTGTCTATTTTTTTTAAAATTTTACAATCTCTCACAGACTTTACTTGTAAAGTACTTTCAGGACCTATTTTTAGTGACTCCCTCACTGTCACATTTAATCACTGATTTAAAGACTACCCTAACTCTACCTACAAAATGCTCAACCATGTGAACAGCCCAGTTAGCTCATTGTCCATACAGATGGGCCCTGAACCATTTGGCTCTGCTCTGGAAAACAGAAATTCCTCCCAAGCCTTCTGGTCTTTTGCACACAAAAGTAAATATTGGGAGTTGGGAATTTGCAGAGGATAACCTGAGAAGCAAAGTAACAGGGAAAATACACAGATCTTTACAGGGTTCTTGCAGAATAAATATAATACCATTTCTGCTCAAGTACTTAATTACTCCATAAGTCAAAACCTCATCATTCTTTCACTTAAATAAACATATGTAAGAATCAATACTGCTTTTAAAACTCATAATCCTATGCAGTAATATAGGGCTAGATTATAAGCGGTGCGCTATTTAGCGATCTCTCTAGTGCGTTAACATTGCTAGATGGAGGCTTTTTGCGCACAACAGGTTGTGTTCGTATTACAAGTTGAAAGGAAAAAAGGTTAGCTCAAAAGCTAACACAATATCATGATTGCGTTAATGTGTTCTCCCTATAGAAGTCAATGGAGAGTGCAAACAGAAAAAAAAAAACTAACACCTATACTCGGACGCTAACCTTACAGGAGTTATCAAAATATCATATTCCAATGTTTTTCCCATACAGAACCATCTACTATTTATTGTAAATACATATTTCTATACATATCTATATATACCTATACCTGTATATCTCCTCTTATAGATATATAGGTATAGATATGTATTTACATGAACATAATTATATATATATATATATATATATATATATATATATATATATATATATATACTGTATATAGAAATATATATTTAATAATATAAAGTACATCTTTTTCTATGTCACAACTTAGGACTAGCATGGTCGGGTTAGCGCACATGGAGAATTGCTATCCTCCAAGTGCGTTATTAAAATATAAAATATTACAAAATAATTAATTAAAATTATTTAAAATTATTAAACATACTGTAAAATATTTTAAATTATAAAATATTATATTGAAATCTGTACAGCTGTCTGTGAGTGTTGATGAGCACCCAGGGCTGTGAGTTTTGCAGTGTCATGGGATGTGTACTCAGTCTGGTTTAGGGAGGGGGGCATGGCCAATAATCATAGACCTGCAAAGTGCCTAGCTAAACATGTTCTGAATCACCTTCTCTTATAGCAGTCCTAATGGCATTTATGTGGTTTGTCCTATGAGGGCGCAAATTTTCACTGTTTTTTCCTACACAGAAAAGGCTGCATGGGCAATTGTGAAGGTACACTATAAAAAGAGTGCTACACGCACCTTTATGTCTCAAAAATTACCTTGTCTTGGATAATGAAAGTAACGGCTCCTCAATAGCTCATTACAAATTGTTCAGCCGCTACAATTAAAGCAGGATTTAACTATGTCCTCTTTTCATAACAGTGTCTTGGATCCAATTTTGCAAAATATTCTTCAGTGACCTGCCTCTACCATATGCGGATGTAAACTCACATTAGTACTTAGAATTTTCCAAATATTTTCAGTTATTAGAGAGAAATAATATTTATCTGCAGCATATTTAATCACAAATGCCATACAAGAAGAGGATACAGGCTTTTTGACTTCTTTATTTTCAAACAGTTGGACTGCCTTAGTAATCTCACTTTTTAATGCCTGTCTAAGTAAGCCTTTTTTCTAAAAGTGTAATTTTCTTCAGTTGTACTTCAGCTCTCTTTGCCTCTGTGTTATTGCGTAGAACTCTCATAAACTGTGATCTAGGTAATGCTTTGGGTTTTTTTTAGCATTGGAGGGCAACTAGAGGCTTCCACAGTGAGTTTTTATCAGTCAGTTGTCTATATAATGTAGTGATAACACCTGAAACCTCCTTAAAGGGACAGTCTAAACCTTAGTCATCTTAAAGTCTTTACCTTAGATTAAGCTGCAAATAGCCTCCTGCATCCCCTTTCTATATCATGCAGCAGGAACAGTAAACAAGTTATTTTAAAATCAATATTGTTTCTGGCCACTTTGAAATAGCTGCCAAGCTCCACCCACTGATGACATCACGATCTGGGCTGCATCTAGGCACTCTGGTGAAAAGCATTGACAGTCTGTTAAATCTAGCTAGTGAGTCTTTTGTAACTAGTGAGCTTTCAATGCAGCCCAGATCATGATGTCCTCAGTGGGCTTGGCAGCCATTTCAAAGTAAGATGACTAAGGTGTAATTATTTTTATGTCCAGGAATTCAATCTCTTGTCAGCTATAATTCAATTTGAACTACAGGTTTATTTGTGTTTATGAATTAGCTAGTTTTGTGCTTTTAAACCACAACCTATTGAAATGGGTTGAGCTTGGAGGTAATATAGGATCTCATTATGTTATCACTTTGTGTACACTTGCTTCCTTATCTTATATTTCTCAGAAAAACAAAAGCTCAATGCTTGGAGAGGACAATGGGAAATAAATGTTTTATTTCTTAACTTTCCTGCACCCCACTGGGAGTGTAATTTCTTGTTTACATAGGCTTGTCAATAGCCTGGACGTAAGAGCAAAAACTTTTAGTACAGGTGGGGATATCACAGGCTATTTCAACTATTCCAAATGCCGAAATAAAAGGTAAAGAAGCTACTTGTAAACCATTTAATACACTCCAGCAGTTAAAATAGAGGAGACACAATTCAGGTAAACTGTCTCTTTAAGCTCTTTTACTAAAAAAAATTAAAAAATTAAAACTATCCTAAAAAAGATGCCCTGAAAAAACCCTATGGCTAAACCCCAAAAGTTGGTACTCACCAACTTAAATCCAGCTCTTTAGGAGGGCCGCTACGGGTCCATAGCAGCACTCCTTTGGGGGTGTCCTCTTCTTCCATCTTTCATTTGTCTTCTTTTCTTCTATCTTCCATCCAATGCATCACCATGCTGTCAAAGCAGCACACTGAAGATTGAATGCAAGATTCCCCTTATATAGGGGTTCCCTTGAATTTCTATTGGCTGATTTTCAAATCCAAATTCATTTCAGCCAATAGAAAAAGCTTTCATTTGAATTTTTTTTTTTACATAGCTGCTCCATTGTTTTCAATGTGGCTACTGTGATATTTTGCGAACAAGATATCCTCTGGTTAACTTTTTGCACTCGTCAGGTTTTGTGCCCTCACAAACTTTTTACTTTTAACTTGTAATACTAACGCTACCTGATGCGCGCAAATAGTTAACTTCTAGTGATGTTAATGCTAAAGTGGTAGCGTTACTTACCACTCCACTTGTAATCTAACCCTATATAAGCAGTAGGTTTCTCTGGTGGACTAGTTGTAAGTGGTTTTGTAGTCAACAAAATACAAATATTGATATTTAGATGATGCAGGGTAAAAAATGGAAATAAATAGCAAAAACATTGATAATTACACAGTTTAAAGGGACGCTGTCCCTTTGGGACTAGTTTACAAATAAAGTGCTATTTATCGCTCCCGCTGTCCTGTTAACTCCACTAGATGCAAGCTTTTTGCATGCGTCAGATAGCGCTTGTATTACAAGTTGAAAGTAAAAGAATAGCTAACCTGACACATGCAAAAAGCCAAACTTCAAATATCGTGATCGCATTAATATATTTCCCCATAGAAGTCAATGGAGCAAGAAAGGTGAAAAAATGAACAACTTACTCTCACGCAAATCCGAACATGTTTTTCAAGTGTGTTAACCTGACATGAAGATATTAATAATTCACATGTTCTTAAAGGGACATTAAACACTATCGGCTTGCGTTATGAGTAAAAAAGCAGCGTTAAGCCTTATAACGCTGCTTTTTTACTACCGCTGGTATTACGAGTCTTGCAGGTTTAGGGGCACCGCACACTTTTATGGCCTTACCGCAAATTAACTTACGCAAATTTATGGATAGTCTATTTTCAATGGGACTTCCATAGCGCCGGTATTACGAGCTTGTTCTGGGAGGCCAAAAAGTGAGCGGTACACCCTATCCCATCAAGATTCGTACCGCATTTTAAAGTCAGTAGTTATGAGTTTTACACTACAAACTGTAGCATAAAACTCATAACTAAAGTGCTAAAAAGTACACTAACACCCATAAACTACCTATTAACACCTAAACCGCCGCACTCCAACCTCTCAAACATTAGTTAAATATTATTAACCCCTAATCTGCCATCCCTAACATCGCTGCCACCTACCTACATTTATTAACCCCTAATCTGCCGCCCCCAACGTCGCCGCTACTATATTAAATTTATCAACCCCTAAATCTAAGTCTAACCCTAACCTAAATATAATTAAAATAAATCTAAATAAAACCTACTATTAATTACTAAATAATTCCTATTTAAAACTAAATACTTACCTGTAAAATAAACCCTAAGCTAGCTACAATATAACTAATAGTTATATTGTATCTAGCTTAGGGTTTATTTTTATTTTACAGGCAAGTTTGTATTTAATTTAACTAGGTAGAATAGTTACTAAATAGTTATTAACTATTTACTAACTACCTAGCTAAAATAAATACAAATTGACCTGTAAAATAAAACCTAACCTAAGTTACACTAACACCTAACACTACACTACAATTAAATAAATTCCCTAAATTAAATACAATTAACTAAATTCAATACAATTAGCTAAATTACAAAAAAACAAACAAACACTAAATTACAGAAAATAAAAAACAAATTACAAGATCTTTAAAGGGACATGCCACCCACATTTTTTCTTTTATGATTTAGAAAGAGAATGCAATTTTAAACATCTTTCTAATGTACTTATATTATCTAATTTGTTTTATTCTCTTGATATTTTTTGATGAAAAGCATATCTAGATATGTTCACTAGCTGCTGATTGGTTGCTGCACATAGAAGCCTCGTGTGATTGGCCCACCTTGTGCATTGCTTTTTCTTCAACTAAGGATATTTTAACAATGAAGCAAAATAAATAATGGAAGTAAAATGTAATGTTGTTTAAATTTCTATTCTCTATCTGAATCATGAAAGAAAGATTTTTGGTTTAGTGGCCCTTTAAACTAATTACACCTAATCTAATAGCCCTATCAAAATAAAAAAGCCCCCCCAAAATAAAAAAATCGGAATTTGAAAAAATTCTATTGGCTGTTCCAATAAGCCAATAGAATGCGAGTTAAATCAGCCAATAGGATTTTTTCAACCTTAATTCCGATTGGCTGATAGAATTCTATCAGCCAATCAGAATCTAAGGGACGCCATCTTGGATGACGTCACTTAAAGGTACCTTCATTCGTCGGGTAGTCGTCGTTGGAAGAAGATGCTCCGCGCCGAATGTCTTGAAGATGGACCCGCTCCGCGCCGGATGGATGAAGATAGAAGATGCCTCTGGATGAAGACTTCTGCCCGTCTGGAGGACCACTTCTCCTGGCTTGGATGAAGACTTCTCCCGGCTTCGTTGAGGACCTCTTGCCGATTCGATGAGGACTTCTCCCGGCTTCATTGAGGATGGATGTCGGATCTTCAAAACTGTAAGTGGATCTTCAGGGGGTTAGTGTTAGGTTTTTTTAAGGGTTTATTGGGTGGGTTTTATTTTTAGGTTAGGACTTTGGGCAGCAATAGAGCTAAATGCCCTTTTAAGGACAATGCCCATCCAAATGCCCTTTTCAGGGCAATGGGGAGCTTAGTTTTTTTTAGTTAGGGTTTTATTTGGGGGGTTGGTTCTGTGGGTGGTGGGTTTTACTGTTGGGGGTTGTTTGTATTTTTTTTTTCAGGTAAAAGAGCTGATTTCTTTGGGGCAATGCCCCGCAAAAGGCCCTTTTAAGGGCTATTGGTAGTTTAGTTTAGGCTAGGGTTTTTTTTATTTTGGGGGGTCTTTTTTATTTTGATAGGGCTATTAGATTAGGTGTAATTAGTTTAAAGATCTTGTAATTTGTTTTTTATTTTCTGTAATTTAGTGTTTTGTTTTTTTTGTAATTTAGCTAATTGTATTGAATTTAGTTAATTGTATTTAATTTAGGGAATTTATTTAATTGTAGTGTAGTTTTAGGTGTTAGTGTAACTTAGGTTTAGGGGTTAATATGACATTGGGGCGGCAGATTAGGGGTTAATAACATTATGTAGGTGTTGGCGATGTTGTGGGCAGCAGATTAGGGGTTAATTAATATAATATAGTTGTCAGTGATGTTATGGGCAGCAGGTTAGGGGTTCATAAGTATAATGTAGGTGTCAGCAATGTCGGGGCGGCAGAGTAGGGGTTAATAAGTATAATGCAGGTGTCGGCGATGTCGGGGGCAGCAGATTAGGGGTTAATAAGTGTAAGATTAGGGGTGTTTAGACTTGGGGTTCACGTTAGGGTGTTAGGTGTAAACATAAATTTTGTTTCCCCATAGGAATCAATTAGGCTGCGTTACTGAGCTTTACACTGCTTTTTTGCAGGTGTTAGACTATTTTTTCAGCCGGCTCTCCATATTGATGTCTATGGGGAAATCGTGCACGAGCACGTACAACCAGCTCACCGCTGACTTAAGCAGTGCTGGTATTGGAACGTGGTATGGAACACAATTTTGCTCTACGTTCACTTCTTGTCTTTTAACGCCGGGTTTAGAAAAACCTGTAATACCAGCGCTGTAGGAAAGTGAGTGGTGAGAATAACGTGCAAGTTAGTACCGCACCCCTCATAACGCAAAACTCGTAATCTAAATAAATTATACATAGGCCTCTATTTATCAAGCTGTCTACTTACCTGCATTCGACGGCCCCAATACGCTCGCCTAAGATCGCCTAACATCGCCGCCGCAGACCTGAATACGTTCGCCAAATTTATCAAGAAAGCTGTCAAAAAGCCGCGCACCAAGTACGGTGCGATGAGCAGCAGACTGTTGTTAACTAACAGTCATCGATCTCGCTGCTCTTCAGCTTCTTCGCAGCTCTCTTGCTATACTGTCACTAATCACCCACACTATACTATACTGTTTACCCCCTAAACCGCAGCTCCCGGAGCCCCCCGCAACTAAATAAACTTATTAACCCCTAAACCGCCACTCCCGGACCCCGCCGCAACTATAATAAGTATATTAACCCCTAAACCACCGCTCCCGGACCCCGCCGCCACCTACATAAAGTTATTAACCCCTATCCTGACGATCCTGGACCCCGCCGCAACTAAATAAATTGTTTAACCCCTAAACTGCCGCTCCCTGAGCCCACCGCCACCTACATTATATTTATTAACCCCTATCCTGCCCCCCTATACCGCCGCCACTATAATAAAGTTATTAACCCCTAAACCTAAGTATAACCCTTACCCTACCACACCCTAACTTCAATATAATTTAAATAAATATAAATAAATATTACTATTATTAACTAAATAATTCCTATTTAAAACTAAATACTTACCTATAAAATAAACCCTAAGATAGCTATAATATAATTAATAATTAGATTGTAGCTATTTTAGGATTTAGTTTTATTTTACAGGCAACTTTGTATTTATTTTAACTAGCTACAATAGTTATTAAATAGTTATTAACTATTTAATAACTACCTAGCTAAAATAAATACAAAAGTACCTGTAAAATAAATCCTAACCTAAGTTACAATTACACCTAACACTACATTATCATTAAATTAATTCCCTAAACTACCTACAATTACTTACAATTAAATTAAATAAACTAAAGTACAAAAAACAACAAACACTAAATTACAGAAAAAATAATAATTACAAGATGTTTAAACTAATTACACCTAATCTAAGCCCCCTAATAAAATAAAAAAGCCCCCCAAAATAATAAAAATCCCTACACTACACTAAATTACAAATAGCCCTTAAAAGGGCCTTTTGCGGGGCATTGCCCCAAAGTAATCAGCTCTTTTACCTGTAAAAAAAGAAATACAACCCCCCCAACATTACAACCCACCACCCACACACCCAACCCTACTCTAAAACCCACCCAAACCCCCCTTTAAATAAACTAACACTAACCCCCTGAAGATCACCCTACCTTGAGCCGCCTTCACCCAGCTGGGCACAAGTGGTCCTCCAGAGGGTCCGAAGTCTTCATCCTATCCAGGCAGAAGAGGACCTCCAGACCGGCAGAAGTCTTCATCCAAGCGGAATCTTCTATTTTCATCCTTCCGGAGCGGAGCGGGTCCATCTTCAAGACATCCAACGTGGAGCATCCTCTTCATCTGACGGCCGACGACTGAATGACTGGTCCCTGAAATGACGTCATCCAAGATGGCGTCCCTTGAATTTCGATTGGCTGATAGAATTCTATCAGCCAATCGGAATTAATGGAGGAAAAATCCTATTGGCTGATGCAATCAGCCAATAGGATTGACCTTGCATTCTATTGGAATTAAGGTAGGAAAAATCCTATTGGCTGATGCAATCAGCCAATAAGATTTTTCCTACCTTAATTCCAATTGTCTGATAGAATTCAGCCACATTTTTGTAAATATTTTATTATATCTTTTCATGTGACAACACTGAAGAAATTACATTTTGCTGCAACGTAAAGTAGTGAGTGTACAGACTGTATAACAGTTTAAATTTGCTGTTACCTCAAAATAACTCAACGCATAGCCATTAATGTCTAAACCGTTGGCAGCAAAAGTGAGTACACCCCTAAGTAGAAATGTCCAAATTGGGCCCAAAGTGCCAATATTTTGTGTGGCCACCATTATTTTCCAGCACTGCCTTAACCCTCTTGGGCATGGAATTCACCAGAGCTTCACAGGTTGCCACTGGATTCCTCTTTCACTCCTCCATGACGACATCACGGAGCGCTCCCCCACCTTCCATTTGATGATGCCCCACAGATGCTCAATATGGTTTAGGTCTGGAGACATGCTTGGCCAGTCTATCACCTTTACCCTCAGCTTCTTTAGCAAGGCAGTGTTCGTCTTGGAGGTGTGTTTGGGGTCGTTATCATGTTGGAATACTGCCCTGCGGCCCAGTCTCCGAAGGGAGGGGATCATGCTCTGCTTCAGTATGTCACAGTACATGTTGGCATTCATGGTTCCCTCAATCAACTGTAGCTCCCCAGTGCTGGTAGCACTCATGCATGCCCAGACCATGACAATCCCACCACCATGCTTGACTGTAGGCAAGACACACTTGTCTTTGATCTCTTCACCTGGTTGCCGCCACACACACTTGACACCATCTGAACCAATTAAGTTTATCTTGGTCTCATTGGACATTGGTTCCAGTAATCCATGTTCTTAGTCTGCTTGTGTTCAGCAAACTGTTTGCGGTCTTTCTTTTGCATCATCTTTAGAAGAGGCTTCCTTCTAGGACGACAGCCATGCAGACCAATTTGATGCAGTGTGCGGCATATGGTCTGAGCGCTGACAGGCTGATCCCCCACCCCTCCAACCTCTGCAGCAATGCTGGCACCACTCATACGTCTATTCCCCAAAGACAACCTCTGGATATGACGCTGAGCATGTGCACTCAACTTCTTTGGTCGTGCATGGCGAGGCATGTTCTGAGTGGAACCTGTCCTGTGAAACTGCTGTATGGTCTGCTGTAAGGTCTTGTCCACCGTGCTGCAGCTCAGTTTCAGGGTCTTGGCAGTCTTATTATAGCCTAGGCCATCTTTATGTATAGCAGCAATTCTTTTTTTCAGATCCTTAGAGAGTTCTTTGCCATGAGGTGCCATGTTGAACTTTCAGTGACCAATATGAGTGTGAGAGCGATAACCCCAAATTTAACCCACCTGCTTTCCATTCACACCTGAGACCTTGTAAAACTAACAAGTCACATGAAACCGGGGAGGAAAAAGAGCTAATAGGGCCCAATTTGGACATTTCCACTTAGGGGTGTACTCACTTTTGTTGCAGGTATTTGAAGCAGGCTCGCCAGAAACAGCAGTTATGAAGCAGCTGTCACAAAGACCGCTGCTCCATAACCCTGTCCGCCTGATGAGACAGGAATCGCCGGAATTCAACCCGATCAAGTACAATCGGGTTGATTGACACCCCCTGCTGGCCGCGAGTCTGCAGGGGGCGGCGTTGCACCAGCAGCTCACAAGAACTGCTGGTGCAATGCTGAATACGGAGAGCGTATTGCTCTCTGCATTCAGCAATGTCTGTCAGACCTGATCTGCACTGTCAGGTCCGACAGACATTTGTTAAATAGGCCTCTTAGTGCTCAAGCAAAAATAAATAAATGAGTGCGCGACTTGTAAACTGGCCCTTTGAGTGCAATACTCCCACCATGGAGTTTGTTGTGGCTTTTGATTAACTCTATTGTCACTGCTAGTCTCATTGCATACACTATGTTTTTTCTGTAGTTTTCTTTATCTGTGGTCTTCTGTTGCTTTGAAGGTTAGCAGTGTTTAGCCAGGTGTCAGGTAAGGTGAAGCGATGAGATGTTAGATATAACAACAGGGAGGACAGGAGACAATGGGTGAGGAAGCAAAGCATCTCAATAGTGTTGCACAGTTTGTAACATGTTTAATGGCTTCCATTTGTATACTGAGGCTTCACTTAGCAGGGGCTTAAGACATCAGGCTCTTCATGTGCTTGGACTTGAATTCAGAAAACATATGAAAAAGTCCAGATTTACTGGGGCATTTCTGGGTCTATTAACCTACTGCTAGCAATCAACTCTGATCAACGCAACAGCAAAGATAAAAAATAATTGCACTTTTTTGTGAAACTTTAAATAGTGTTTTAGCAAAAGTAAACATAAAAACAAATCCTCAGCATATCAATATTTATTGTTCTCCATTCCAGCAGGTTCAACAAAGTAGTCAGCAGGTTAAACATTTTAAGGTAATATCAATGTCTAATTTCAGGCTGTGTAACATATACAGGCATTGTGGTGGGGGTTTTGTGGTGTCCTGCTATACAGATTCTTAGGGGTTACTAATTTAATTTAATTTGACTCTTGCTTGCTTATTTTCATACATGGTAAAGGTTTTCTTCCTTTGCCAATTGTGGGCCAGATTACAAGTGATGCTCTAATTTATTTTCTTAAGCGCTAACTGGTTATTACAAGTTGAAAGTAAAAAAGTATCAGGTGCGCTAACTTCAGGACACGTTAACTACTGCTAAAGAAATTCTTATTTGTTATTGCTCCCGTGCTACACCATCACTATGCTAGACCAACTGTGCTATAGCCAAAGGTGCGTTAGGAATACTTTACATTCTTATGTTCTTCACTTAGAACAAAATGTTCTTTTAATTTTTAAATATATACTTCTATGCATATCTGAGCAGCAATACATTTTTAAAAGCTAGGTGAACACATCAGCTGAGCCAATGACTTTAGGCATATGTGTGCAGCCACCAATCAGCAGCTAGTTCCCAGTAGTACATTGCTGTTCCTGAACATACCTAGGTATGCTTTTCAACAAATAATACAAAGCAAATTAGATAACAGAAGTAAAGTTGAAGATTACACGCTCTATCTGAATCATAAAAGTTAAATTTTTTATTTATTGTCCCTTTTTAAAAAAAAAATAAAAAAGAATTACCAAGCAGAATGTATAAAGAAAAGTGACAGGTGTTGTATGCTTTTAAATTACGTATAAATACTTTAATGTTTATGCTGATTTGTAAAATAAAAAAGAAATAGTGTTATGATTTTCTTGGGAAAGAAGCCAGATTTGACTGCCAAAATGTTTTGATATATAGTTTATTATGTATCAACATGATACATATATATATATATATATATACTCAAAATTATAACAATTAGCCCCACCTTGAATATTTAGGGCTAGATTACAAGTAATGCTAACTGTTGTTTGAAAGTGATAAGGGGTTTATCGTGGCTCTTTGTGCGCTTCGGAAGTAGAGTGCGTATCACAAGTTGAAAGTAAACACGTTTTTTTTTTTAACGAGCGTTGAGATATCGTGACTTCAGAGTTCTGGTTAACTGTTACACAAGTCAAAAAAAGGCACAAATCACATCAAAGATACATTTAAAAGTACTGTTACACTCATAATAACATTGTCTAATAAAATAATTTAAAAATATTTTTTAGAAATTGCAATAAAAAATTATAAGGGCTCAAAGATATGAAGTCTCAAGTGTTAGAAAAAAAGGCCTGCATAAGGCTTTAACACAGAGATACATACATATTTATGTCTAAAAATATATATGTATGTTATGTATGTATATATATATATTTATATATATATATATATATATATACTGTATATATGTTTATATATGTGTACTGTACATATAAAAACATAAATACATATGTATACACATATAGACATACATATAGGAGTGCATTGGAGCCCTTTGCAGTCTGAAAACATGTAAAATCATATTTATGCAATATTCATATTTAATAAAGTGGTTAACTACGTATTATCTGTAAATACTTCATATTCCTATGTTCTTCACATAGGGAAATGTGTTCTATGTATTTATAAATAGATATTCCTCTATATATGTCCCAGGACATACTTGAAAATGAGAGAAATCTCAATTTATCCTTCCTGGTAAAATATTTTATAAATAAAATAAAATAATATATCTTTATATATCTATACCTATATATAATCATATAATTATTATATATATATATATATATATATATATATATATATATATATATATATATATATATATACAGGTAAAGATATATACAGTGTATATATATATGTATTTATGAAAAAAATAGAACATATTCTTCTATGTGAAGAATATTGGAATGTGAATTATTAATATTTCATGTTGCGTTAGTGCAATTGGGTTTGCGCACAGGTATGGGTGTTATTTTTTTTTTTTACACTTTTTGCGCTCCATTGAAGTGTATGGGGGAATACGTTAGTGCGGTAAAGATATTCCAAGTTCATCTTTTTGCGCTAAACAACGTCTGAAAAAAGTTTACTTCTAGTTAGAGCACAAGCTGGAGCAATAAATAGCGCTCCACTTGTAATCTTACCCTAAGGAGCTAATTGTTAAATATTTAGTATCCGCAAGGACTTTGCTTTATACAAAACACACTTGGCTTTGTGAGCAGGTGAAGTATCTGAACCTGGATACATTTAACAACTCTTTTACATGATTAATTTTTCAGTTTATTTTTGCCTTGTGAGATTTTTGAAGACTTGCATGTTTTGTATCTATTAAATGTATGCATGTGGTCTAGCATTAATAGTGTTTATTCTGTTTTTGGTGTACTGTAACTTTGCCTTGAATCCTGTTGCCAAATCTGTTTGACCACTATCTTGCATATAGGATGACTGATAGCCTTATGTGCTGTTGCTAAACCTGCTTGTCTGAGTACTCTTCTGTTATCCAATGACTGATTATCTTTTGCTTAAAGGGACATGAAACCCAAAATGTTTCTTTCGTGATTTAGACAGAGTATGTGATTTGAATCAACTTTTTAATTTACTTCTATTATCTAATTTGCTTAGTTCTCTTGGTATCCTTACCTAGGTAGGTTTAAAGCAGCAATGTATGACTGGGAAATTGGCTGCTGATTGGAGGTTGCACATAAATGCCTCTTGTCATTAGTTCCCCAGATGTGTTCAGTTAGCTTCCAGTAGTGCATTGCTGCTCCTTCAGCAAAGGATACCAAGAGAATGAAGCTAATTTTAAAATAGAAGTAAAATGGAAAGTTGTTTAAAATCACATGATCTTTCTAAATTTTGAAAGAAATTTTTTTGAGTTTCATGTCTCTTTAACTTTTTGCCGGTCTTTGTGGACTAGACCCAGGGGCCTATTTATCAAGCTCCGTATGGAGCTTGAAGGGCCGTGTTTCTGGCGAGCCTTCTGACTCGCCAGAAACACCAGTTATGAAGCAGCGGTCTAAAGACCGCTGCTCCATAACCTGTCCGCCTGCTCTGAGGAGGCGGACACAGATCGCGTGATTGACACCCCCTGCTGGCGGTCGATTGGCTGCGAATCTGCAGGGGCAGCGTTGCACCAGTAGTTCACAAGAACTGCTGGTGCAATGCTGAATGCGGAGAGCGTATTGCTCTTCGCATTCAGCGATGTCTGTCGGACATGATCCGCTGATCAGATCATGTTGGACAGACATTTGTTAAATAGGCCCCCCAGTGTTCTGTCTATGTTGGTCCTTTGTCACAGCCTCTGATCTTCTGTGTTTAACCTCTCTCCTTTTTTTTTTTTTTCCAAAAGGAAAGAAAATATATTTTGCAAGATTCAGTTGCAGGAGCCAAGGATTATAATAACGGTCTTCGAAACATACAAGTTAATTTCTAAAGATATATGCAAACCAAGAAAAAATATATATTTGTACACAGACTTCTAAAATGCAAAGTGGCCCTTAATTGTAACACAAAATTAACAAAATGCATATTCTCCTAGACATGTAAGTCCGGCTATGAGCACTGCAGATTATGCGCTGGATTTTGTCCAAGTTTTATTAATCATATTCATAACCTATCTTTTGGAACAAACTGACCAATATAACTCTGCAAGTTTATTTCCAGGCTGTCTGAGGTTTAAATTACTGTCTGTCACCACAATATTTACTTCTCCCAACACTTGGATTAGGAAGGTTTAAAAATGTTGTGCTTCACTTGACTCTTCTGGAATCTTCAGAGTGTTTCTTTGTGTCAATCTGTTCTGTGCCACCAGACCCTTGACACCCGTCCTCATCATTACAGTCTCCACTTGGATCTGTATCTTCCCCTGCGCCATCTCCTCCACTACCTTCTACAAAACGCCACCGCTCAGGTTTAATCCTCTTTTCTGTGCCCATGATGAAGCCAGGAAACATGAAACTAAAAGTCAGGACAACGGTGATGTCATGGATTGGGAGTCTTCCTCTCGGTGACTGACAGCTGCATCCTCTAATTGGCATTGAAGAAACAAATGCTAGGAATTCTGGACCCCAAGCAGCACATTCTGATCGGACTGTACTGAGAGCATCCATGTGAGTTAGAGTCCTGCTGATTGGGGGCTGCACATAAATGTCTCTTGTCATTAGTTCCCCAGATGTGTTCAATTTAAAGGGATATTAAACAGAAAAACAAATGTTAAATCAAAGTAAACATAAAAAGGAACAGATTATGCCAAAAAAAAACAGCAAACAAATTACTTGTTTTCTTGCAAAATGAGCATTTAGAAATTTTCAGTTTAGCCAGTGCCTGCAGCAAGATAAGGGAGCAGACATCTTGACAATTTAGGTTGCATTCGGCGTGTTCTGGGCATGAGCATCTGGCTTCCTGTTTATCTAGTCTATTCACTTTATAATTAAACTGCTCATGTTACTCTAGAAGTTTTATGACATTAATATATAAATGTCTTCCTGCAGAAGCCCCTACCTCCTTGTAGGGCTGTGATAGGAAGTAATGGACATTTTACTAAATAAGTTTAAAAAACATAAATAAAAGGTAAAATCCATTTAAAATGACAACTAATACATAATGCAATGATTTCTATTAAGTATAAACCACAGCTTAGTGATTTATTTTATTAGAACAATGAAACACACTATTTGATATTCCTTTAAGCATGTTTTCCCCCCATGTTTCCTATCAGAATGATGCAGTAATCTTTTTGTCTGCTTTTTTCTATTTGATATGTAATTTCCTAGGAAACTTTCCCTAATATATTTTTTTAGTATAGAGGGTGGGCTTTACTTTGTTTTAGATCTAGATTTAAACCTTAGCTTAAACCTGTGTCTTTGCTCCAGTATTAGGCCCTGTAGATGGTATCTGCCAAGCTTCTATATCCGGATCCAGTGCTCAGCTCTTCAGAGAGCATCTGGCAAACAAAATATTATCCTGCTTCAGTATCCAGACATTCATAGTGTGTCCTTCAAGCTTTCATATCCTGCTACAGTACTAGGCCTTGTAGATGGCATGTACCAAGCATCATTATCCTGCTACAGTCCCCAGCTCGGCAGGGAGCATCTACCAAGCATCAGCAACCTGGTACTGTACCTGGCCTTGCAGTGAGCATCTGAAAAGCATCATTATTCCGATCCAGTGCCCAGTGCCCAGCTCTGCAGAGAGGATCTGCCAACTATCAGCATCCTGCTCCAGTACCCAGCTCTGCAGAGAGTGTCTGCCAAGCATAATATGCTGCTACATTACCCAGGCTTCTAGAGGGTGTATGCCAATAATTAGTATCCTTCTCCAGTGTTAAAGCCTGTAGAAAGCTTCTACTGAGCCTCAGTAACCTGCTAAAGTACCAGGCCCTGCGGTAAGACTCTGCCAAGCATTAGTATCCTGTTAGTATTAGTATCCTGTTCCTGTACCCTGGAAACATAAGTTATGAAGCAGCGTTCTAAAGACCGCTGCTCCCTAACCTGTCCGCCTGATACAATACGATTGGGTTGATTCACACCCCCTGCTAGCGGCTGATTGGCCGCAAATCTGCAGGGGGCGGTATTGCACCAGCAGTTCACAAGAACTGCTGGTGCAATGATAAATGCTGAGAGTGTATGCTGTCGGCATTTATCGATGTGCAGTGGACATGATACGCTATATTGGATCATGTCCGCTCGCACCATCATAAATAGGCCCCATGATATTTGCCTGTTTCTTTTGCAAGTTTAAAAAGAAGAACAATTTTGCCTTCAATTCTAACATTGACACATATTTCAGGTGTTTGCTTTCAATCCCTCAAATCGTTTATTACTCAAGGAAGTTTATTTGTAATATGTTGGTTTGTTAATATTACACTGTTTTAATTTTTTAAACATTCAACAGTATACCTTTACACTATTTACTTGTTCCTTGCTAACCCAGGCTAGTATATCCCCGGTGTTCGGAGGAAGATGGTTGGGCCAACAATAAAAAGAAACCAGAATAGCTAATAATGAGCTTGGTGAGTTGATTTAAGATGATAAAGGCTGATGGCCAAGAGTCACATGACATCCCCCTCCCCCATAAACACATATTTTCTCTTCTTACATCAGAAAACAGCTATTCTTTTTCCCCCACTCTAATCTAAGGTAACTTAAAAGTCAAATGTGAAAAACACAGTGGTGCGTGTCATAGTTTTACTTTTGTAGTTATAACAATGTTGCAGAGGGATAGTTAGGGGTTTGATATGTCTGGATTAATAAAAACAGAAACAGCACGAAAATGCACTGCATCTATATTGATTATTTTACAGTGTGCACAACAGCAAATCAGGACAACACAAAGCAAGAGGAATTCTAAGTCAACTGAGTGACATTTTGCTACTAAAACACTGCATACAGAAGTTACCAAGTTCAGTACAAGCCTTGATAAGAAGTTCCATTGGATCCATCTTATTACATTGCTTTTATAAAATGTTAATAATACAATCAGTATGTACATAAATACTTATTTTGCAGGAAGTATTAGCACTTGCAGAAAAAAAGAAACAATAATAGAATTATTATAGTTTATCTCTGTGTTTGGGCTAAGGGCGGTGAAACTTTTCATGCTCATCTGCAGTTGCAGTGTCTCTGATTCCTGAGTCACTTGGTTGAGAGGATTATAAAACATTAACTTACACTCAGAAAACAAAAAACTAGCTCCTTCCTCACTACAAAAAGGCTTTGGGAAGCACATGACACCCCAAGCAAAAAAGATAGATTGGATAAAATTGCTTTACTCATTCATGCACCAATAGCCAACAGTGAAGTTTAATGTGATATTATGGCTGCTGGATTGCACATACATATGACCTACAAACAATGATTAGCAGACTTTATGCACAGTAAGAATAACCACAAAACCAAAAACTATTTTATTCAATTTTAAATACGCAACTTCTTTTGTAGTAATTTAATCTATTGTCTTACCCACATTGTAACACTATGTGGGACTATCAGAGTTTGTGGTCGCAAAATGTAGTCTGGGGAAATGTATTGCTTTTCCTCAGGCTGTATTTTGACGAAGACAAATACAATAAAATGATGTGTATATTCATTTTATATTTTGAACTAATTTTTATGGAAGATGGAAGCAAACTCCAGATGTATTATAGGTCAAAATGTCTTATTTGTAGACATGATATGCGATGCAGTTATATTTCTGCTAATCACTGTATTATATATAATACCTAAAGGTTAATGGGCTTCAAAGGCCTTCCAGATATGAAAAACAGAATCAACTATATGAAAAAAGAGCAGAACAACACTCTTAATATACAACTATTATCTGCATGAACTAAAATTAGAAAGAGTAGTAAACATAGTCCACCAGATGGCTGGATCCACCACTGTTTTCAACCATCTTTATTTGCTGGAAGCTCTGAGCAGAGGAGTGCTAATTACTGCACACTGTTGCTATGTGGTACGAACATGGCACAGACTGAATTAGAATTAAGAAAAACAAGTACATGAATTTATTAACAAAGCTTAGTTCTCATTTGTGGAAAAAGAAAAATAATCTTTAACCCGTTTCTCTGTTTTAGCATATGGTCGGGCACTTTGCCCAGCTGTGTATTGATAGGGTGTTTCTATTTTTTTTTTTTTTTTGGATTTAGATTTCTATGCTGTGATTTTGGATTTGCAGCATTATGTAGTTACTGTAAGATTGCTGTGCAGCAGAGAAGCAGATATGAAAGCAAGCACATAAAAGATGTTTTTTTTATTATGCCTTATGTTAAGAAATAAAATATTTTTGTATACATTTCCCACAGAGCTTTTACTGAAATATTTATACTAGAGTTGACATAAGATATACTGTTATATATGAACAAAAACATTGTACATTCAGAGATCATTTTGGTTTGAATGACCATGCATTTTAAATATAAAGGGTGGAGTGATAAGGTAAGAAAGCTTTCAAGAACTGAAATAGGGGCAAAGAGATTATAGTGCCAATTCATCACCCTCGAATGCTTCTAATTCCGCGCAAGCCTTCAGGCTCGCCATAATCATGAGTTAAGAAGCAGCGGTCATAAGACCGGTGCTACTTAACTCGTCCTCCACCTCTGAGGTGGCGGACAGCAATCAGTCTGATCGGACACGATCGGGTTGATTGACACCCCCTGCTAGCGGCCAATTGCTTGTGCCAATTGCTTGTGCAATGATAATAAATGCAGACAGCGTTTGCTGTCGGCATCTATCATCGATGTGTGGTGGACATGATCTGCTACAGCAGATCATGTCCGCCTGCACAATGATATTTTTGCCCCTAAGGGCCAGATTTTGCCCCTAAGGGCCAGATTAAAACGTCACTAGGTCAGACGTGATTTTCCAGAACGACACTTGCAAGGATTGACCTCAGAGAATTCTATTGAAAAAGGGGCAATCCCAGTAAGTTGTTAGATGTTCCCATAGAAAGTAATGGAACTCGCTGGAGAGGGAAACATCACTGGAGAGAGCAAAGTTAGTAGAGAGGTTGGAGTGCACTTGAAAATGAAACCGAGCAGCCAAAACAAACAGATCACTCTGGTTTTAGTGTATAGTAACTTACAGTTGCCTCTATTGTTGTATGTATGTGTTTTTCTATTAGGGTAATACGTGTTTTGCATATTTTGACACAATCTTGAAAACCTTTTGATGAAAAAAACAGCAAGGGGGGGACATGTTAACTGAATGTACCTGACCTGGTAAAGAAACTTCAGATACTATGTCTATGTCATATATCTATGAAACACATCTGAATTTCTGTTCAGCCCATTAGCAGAGGTGAGCAAACTTATTTTACAAGAAGGAAAATAGTATACTTTAAAATGTTGCATATAAAATATAAATACAAATTTCACAGTTTTTTATCGCATTTGTCTTTGCAGTGTAGTTCTGTTACAATTTTTACCTTAAATTGTTTCTGCATATTTTTATTTCAATACTTAAAATTAAATTATGTTAAAAAAAATACAAACCCCAAACCTAAATTTACAAAAAATAAAAAAGTAAAATGACAGAAAAAAATAAACAAAGCTAAATAAAATAAAAAATTTAAACCTAAACTAATACCCCTATAAAAATAAAAAATCCCCCCCAAAATAAAAAGACCTCCTAATCTAATACTAGACTACCAATAGTCCTTAAAAGGGCCTTTTTTAGGACATTGCCCTAAGTTAAACAGCCCTTTAACCTCTAAAAAATACTAAGTCCCCCCTAACAGTAAAAACCTCCCACCCACCAAACCCCCCAAAATAAAAAAAACTAACACTTAAAAAACTAAATTACCCATTGCCCGTAAAGGGGCAATTGTATGGGCCTTGCCCTTAAAAGGGCAATGAGCTCTTTTTGTAGCCCAAAAAACCCTAATCTTAATAAAAACACCCCAAAAATAAAATAAAAAGCCTGAGCCTAAGCCCCAAATAGGTACTCATAGTTTCTGAAGTCCGGCGGAGAAGGTCTTCTTCCAGACGGATCCATCATCTTCAACCTTCATCCGGAGTAAAGGCAGTCCTCAACGGCGGCAGTCCTCGGCTGCAGTCCTCAGTGGTGGCGGTCCTCGGTGGCGGCATTGCTCTGTGGCATGGGGGCTCCTTTTCATCCGATGTCCGTCGTAGACTGAAGATTGAATGAAAGATAACACAATCAATTTGGGGTACCTTGCATTCCTATTTGCTGAAATTTTGAAATCAGCCAATAGGATTAGAGCTACTGAAAGCCTATTGGCTGTTCAAATCAGCCAAAAAGATTTCAGTAGCTTTCATCCTATTGGCTGGAGTGAAAATGTCAGCTAGTAGGAATGCAAGATACCCCAATAAATATGGGGTACCTTGCATTCAATCTTAAGTGTGCAGCGGACGATCGCATGAAGAGGAGCCTCCACGCCGCATAGGAGCACCGCCGAGGAGCGCCGCTGAGGATAGCCACATCTGGGATTAGGGGGTGTTAGGTTAGGGGGCTTAGTCATTCAATTAGTTATTTGCGTTGTGGGGGTTGGCGGTTTAGGAGTTAATTGGTAAATTAGGTTTAATGCGTTGTGGGGGGTTGGCAGATTAGGGGATAAAATGCTAATTACGTTTATTGCGTTGGTGGTAGATGGCGGTTTAGGGGTTAATAAATTACTTTGTGATGTGGGGGAATGGCGGATTAGGGAATAATAGATGTATTAGGTAGTTTGCGATGTTGGGGTTGGCGGCTTTAGAGGTATATAATTTTATTATGTAGTTGTTTTTTGTTTTTTCTTAATACTTCGTGCGGGCGGTTATTTTGTTTTTTTAATACTTATTGCGGGCGTTTTTTTTTGTAATACTTATTGCATGCGGTTAGGTTTTTATTTTGTTAATACTTATTGCGGGCGTTTTTTTTTTTTTTTATACTTATTGTGTGCCGTTAGGTTTTTGTTTTGTTAATATTTATTGCGGGCAGTTAGTTTTTTTTTTAATACTTATTGCGGGTGGATATTTTTTTTTGGAATGCTCTGTTTGCCTTTGCTGCATCCCGGTGGATTCCGAAAATGGCAGTGTAGTAAAAGAATCCACCTCCGGATTTAGAGGTTTATAATTTTATTATGTAGTTGTTTTTTGTTTTTTTCTTAATACTTTGGGGCCTATTTATCAAATGTCTTGAGACCTGATCCGACAGTGCGGATCAGGTCCGCAAGACATTGCTGAATGCGGAGAGCAATACGCTCTCCGTATTCAGTATTGCACCATCACAAGAGCTGCTAGTACAACGCCGCCCCCTGCAGACTCGCGGCCTATTGGCCGCCAGCAGGGAGGTGTCAATCAACGGATTTCCGGCGATTCCTGTCTGTCTGCTCAGAGCAGGTGGACAGGTTAATGGAGCAGCGGTCTTTAGACCACTGCTTCATAACTGCTGTTTCTGGCGAGTCTGAAGACTCTCCAGAAACACGGGCCATCAAGCTCTGTTGAGAGCTTGATAGATAGGCCCCTTTGTGCGGGCGGTTATTTTGTTTTTTTCTTAATACTTCGTATGGGCGTTTTTTTTTCTTTTTTTTTTAAATTTTTATTAAAGAATTCAAAAGTATACATTATCATTTGAAGATGTACATATCTAAACTATGGCTTAAAAATATCAACAATTTTAAACAAGTTTGCAGACAAATATTTTCCTTTCCACCTAGAAGGTAATAAAAGTACCAGAGTATACATACAGTCTAAGAATGATTACCATGATACTTAGCATTCCATTTCCTAAGTCAAATAAAATAAAATAAAATTGTCCTTTAGAATTACTTATGTGTCCTGACCATTTATCTTAGTTTATGTTATTTGGGGTGTCACAAGTCCTGCATTCAGATATTCCTCCCATATAAAGCATATGGAGTGATAGTCATCCTTTTGGTTAATCTGTCCATAATGATATTTTTCTAATTGTAAGATATGTGTAACTACGTTTTTCCATATAGTTACTGAAGGAAAGTCAGGTTTTTTCCAACTCAGAGGTATTAATTTTTTTGCCGTATTGACCATTATTGTCAAAAGAGTTAACCTAAGTTTACATGTTATTTTAGGGAAAAGGTTAAAGAGAAAAGTCCAAATGTTAAAAGGTAGTGAAATGTTAAGTGCCTTATCGATTTCCCTTTTGATTGACTCCCAATATGTTTTAGATATGGGGCATTGCCACCAGATGTGGAACGGAGTTGCACAATCCTGGCAGCCTCTCCAGCATGTTGCTGATACATTAGGGAAAAGCTGGTGGAGGTGAGCTGGAGTGTAATACCACCTGCACATTAATTTGAGGTTCATTTCCAAAATGGATTTTGAGGAGGAAGATTTACAAATAAGTCGTACCATGACTGCTTGGGAAGAGAGCTTTCAGCTTCTTATTCCCACTTTTCGACATAGGAAGGTAATGTTCTAGAGTAGGTAGCTAATATTTGTTTGTATGCCAGAGAGAGGATACTTCTGTTAGGTAGTGGGTTAATGCGCATATTCTCAAAAGGAGTGAGAGGGCGGATCAAGTGGGTTTTAGATGGATGTGTGGAGAGGAAGTGCGACAATTGTAAATGTCAGCCAGTCTTGAAATCTATGACCATAACAGGTAATAAGTTCAGTTTGTGGTTTCAATTTCCCTGCTAAGAAAAAAGCACAAACAGGGAGAGATTCTCTTATGCCTAATGATTGTGTCTCATTTATCTTGAGATTTAGTGGACAGGAGGTGTTCCCTACAAGTGGAGTCAATGGTGAGTATACTGTAGAAATATGTGTATGTTTCTCGATGGTCTTGTCCCAGAGTCTATAGGTTTCTCGGGTTGCCATGAATGTTGTGGTCGGGAGTGGCCTTTGGTTAGGAGGGAGCCAGCAATGTCCACCTAAATTAATGTCATTAGCCAAAAGATGTTCCAACTGAACCCAGTCTTTGTTGGTTGCATGTTTGCACCAGTCTACTATCCTAGTCATAAAAGTCGCCAGTCTATAGTGTTGTAAATTTGGTGCTCCAACGCCTCCTAATTCTTTAGATCGGTAAAGCGTGGCTGTAGAAATTTGCGGGCGCTTACGCATCCATATGAAAGAGGTCAACATTTTCTGTAGTTGATAGAGTACCTGTTCAGGGAGAAGGAAGGGTAAGGTCTGCAAGATGTATAAAATTTTAGGTAATATAATCATTTTGACTGCATTGAGTCTACCAAGCCAAGAGAGGAATTTAGTATTCCAGATTCTCAGCAGTGAGGCTACTTGTAGTTTCTTTTTTTGAGATTCTTGTAATTGAGGGATAAAATATCTTGTATGTTGGGCGATATATAAACTCCTACTGCTAGATTACGAGTCTTGCGTTAGGGTTAAAAAGCAGCGTTGACAGGTCCCAACGCTGCTTTTTAACGCCCGCTGTTATTACGAGTTTTGCAGGTACAGGTGTGCCGCTCACTTTTTTTTTGCGACTGGAAAATACTGCAAATCCACTTACGTCAATTGCGTATCCTATATTTTTAATGGGATTTTCCTAACGCCGGTATTACGAGTTGTCCTCAAAGTTAGCGGTACACCCTCTACCTCCAAGATCCCTAACACATTTGAAAGTCAGTAGTTAAGAGTTTTATGGGCTAACACCGTAGCATAAAACTCTTCACTAAAGTGCTAAAAAGTACACTAACACCCATAAACTACCTATTAACCACTAAACCGATGCCCCCCCACATAGCAAACACTAAAATACATTTTTTAACCCCTAATCTGCTGAACCGGACACTTTAATAAATATGTTAACCCCTAAACCACCGCACTCCCGCCTCACAAACACTAGTTAAATATTATTAACCCCTAATCTGCCGTCCCTAACATCGCCACAACCTACCTACATTTATTAACCCCTAATCTGCCGCCCCCAACATCGCCGCCACTATAGTAACTGTATTAACCCCTAAACCTAAGTCTAACCCTAACCCTAATACCCCCCCTAACTTAAATATAATTAAAATAAATATAAATAAAATTACTACAATTAACTAAATTATTCCTATGTAAAACTAAATACTTACATATAAAATAAACCCTAAGCTAGCTACAATATAACTAATAGTTACATTGTAGCTATTTTAGGATTTATTTTTATTTTACAGGCAGCTTTGTATTTATTTTAACTAGGTAGAATAGTTATTAAATAGTTATTGACTATTTAAAAGCTACCAATCAGAATTAAGGTAGAAAAAATCCTATTGGCTGATTAAATCAGCCAATAGGATTGAATTTCAATCCTATTGGCTGATCCAATCAGCCAATAGGATTGAGCTCACATTCTATTGGCTGATTGGAACAGCCAATAGAATGCGAGCTCAATCCTATTGGCTGATTTGATCAGCCAATAGGATTTTTCCTACCTTAATTCCGATTGGCTTACAGAAGGTACCTTCATTTAGTAAGAAGACTCCGGATGAAGAGGATGCTCCGCGTCGGATGGCTTGAAGATGGACCCGCTCCGCTCCGGATGGATGAAGATAGAAGATGCTCGTCTGGAGGACCACTTCTGCCCGGCTTCGTTGAGGACTTTGGCCTGGTTGGGTGAAGACTTCTCAAGGTAGGGTGATCTTCAAGGGGTAAGTGTTAGGTTTTATTAAGGGGGGATTGGGTGGGTTTTAGAGTAGGGTTGGGTGTGTGGGTGGTGGGTTTTAATGTTGGGGGGGTATTGTACTTTTTTTTACAGGTAAAATAGCTGATTGCTTTGGGGCAATGATGCCCTGCAAAAAACCCTTTTAAGGGCTATTAGTAATTTAGTATAGGGTAGGTATTTTTATTATTTTGGGGGGCTTTTTTTATTTTATTAGGGGGATTAGATTAGGTGTAATTAGTTTAACAAACTTGTAATTATTTTATTATTTTCTGTAATTTAGTGTTTTTTTTCCGTACTTTAGATAATTTTATTTAATTGTAATTAATTGTATTTAGTTTATTTAATTTATTTAATTATAGTGTAGTGTTAGGTGTAATTGTAACTTATGTTAGGTTTTATTTTACAGGTAAATTTGTCTTTATTTTAACTAGGTAGCTATTAAATAGTTAATAACTATTTAGTAACTATTCTACCTAGTTAAAATAAATACAAAGTTGCTTGTAAAATAAAAATAAATCCTAAAATAGCTACAATGTAACTATTAGTTATATTGTAGCTATCTTAGGGTTTATTTTATAGGTAAGTATTTAGTTTTAAATAGGAATAATTTAGTTAATTGTAGTAATTTTATTTAGATTTATTTAAATTATATTATTATATGTGTTAGGGTTAGGGTTAGACTTAGGTTTAGGGGTTAATACATTTAATATAGTGGCGGCGACATTGGGGGCGGCAGATTAGGGATTAATAATTGTAGTTAGGTTGCGACAACATTGGGGGTGGCAGATTAGGGGTTAATAAATATAATGTAGGTGTCGTCGATGTTGGAGGCAGCAGATTAGGGGTTTATAAGTATAATGTAGGTGGCGGCGGTGTCCGTAGTGGCAGATTAGGGGTCAATAATATAATGCAGATGTCGGCGATGTTGGGGGCGGCGGATTAGGGGTTAATAAGTGTAAGATTGGGGTGTTTAGACTCGGGGTCCATGTTAGGGTGTTAGGTGTAGACATAAAATGTGTTTCCCCATAGGAATCAATGGGGCTGTGTTAGGAGCTGAACGCAGCTTTTTTGCAGGTTTTTTTCAACCGGCTCTGCCCCTTTGATTCCTTTGGGGAAATCATGCATGAGCACGTTTAGCCAGCTCACCGCTACCGTATTACAGTGAGATGTGGAGCTAAATTTTGCTCCCCACTCACTTTTCTGTGGCTAACGCCGGGTTTAAAGAAACCCGTAATACCAGCGTTATCTGTAGGTGAGCGGTGAGCATAAAATGCTTGTTAGCCCCACACACCATTACCGACAAAAACTCGTAATCTAGCCGATTGATATTTAATAGCTTTTACCTGAGTTCTAAATTGAAACTGTTGTTGAAGGTTATTTAAAGTCGCAGGTGAAAGGTCAACACTTAATAGTTCAGATTTAGTTATGTTTATACTGAAATTTGAGTAAAGACCATATGTTTGTAGTGAGCGTATCAGAGAGGGGAAAGATATGTCAGGGCTTGTAAGAGTCATAAATATGATGTCCGCATAAAGTGTTATTTTGTATTCTGACAAACCTATTTTATGTCCTGTGATGTTTACATTATCTCTTATATGTGAGGCTAGAATTTCCATGGATAAAACAAAAAGCAACAGTGAGAGGGGACAACCTTGCCTTCTTCCATTGGAGATTGGGAATGGGTCTGAGATTGAGTCATTTAGTTTAACTTTTGCTTGGGGTGTATTGTAGAGTGTGAAGATCTTCTCAATTAGATCCTGATCAAAACCAAATCTAGACAAGGCATGTTTTAAAAAAGACCAATCGAACCTATCAAAGGCTTTCTCCGCATCCATTGAAATGAATGCAGAGGGTATATGGTGTTGGTGAGCATATTCCATTAGAGCTAAGATTTTGTTAGTGTTGTCTCTAGTTTCCCGTGTCGGTGTGAATCCGGCTTGATTAGTGTGAACAATGGAGGGAAGTACTGTATTAATACGGGCTGCAAAGATTTTGGCATATAATTTAATGTCTACATTAAGCAAGGAGATCGGGTGAAAATTTGCTGGCATGGTCGGTGGTTTACCCGGTTTAGGAATTACTGAGACTTGTGCCTCTAGCATAGAAGGTGGTAATGTCTTGCTTTCAGTAACTCCATTAAAGAGAAGGGCAAGTTGGGAAATTAAGACTGGGGAAAAGGCTTTGTAATATTTAGACGATAGGCCATCTGGGCCCGGGCCTTTCCCATTAGGTAAAGTAGTTATGGCATGTGGAATTTCTCGTATAGAATTTTTTCTTTTAAAATCTTGTAATTGATCTTGTGTGATTTTAGGGACACTGCAGCTGGCTATGTAGGATGTGAGATTTGAGAGGTGTTCTTCCGAGGGGGGAGTCTTAGTTATATTATAGAGTTCTGTATAGTATTCCTGAAATGTGCGAAGAATCTCTTTTGTTGTGTTAAGGGGGTATTGATGTTGTGGGTGGTGAATCTCATATATGAATGATTTAAACAGTTTCTTTTTTAGAAACGTGGCTGCTCTATTGCTCTCGTAGTAAAACATGCTATTTGTTTTTTTGTGTAAGGTTTGATATTCAATATCTAAGCAATCATCTAAGGCTGTACGGGCGGTCTGATACTCTCGTTCTGTAGCAGAGTCATCTGGGTTTTGTTTTAATGCTGGGAGAACTTGTCAGTTAAGTCTTTATATTGTTGGCACAAGTTATGTTGACGTTGGGCTTTTAGTTTTATTAGCTCACCACGGATTACAAATTTATGTGCTTCCCAGATCATGTAGGTATCTTTTATGGAGTTGACATTATGTGTAAAATATTCTGAGATAAGTGTTGATATCTTGGTTAGAGAATCTGGGTCGTTCAAAAGAGTTTCATCTAATTTCCAGATAAGTGGTTGCGAGTGTGTCTCTGGCCATGAAAGCCTCAACCTCACAGCTGAGTGATCAGACCATGATGTGGGGGATATATCACAACGGTGTACATAGGGGAGGCATTTCTGATTAGTAAATATATAATCTAACCTACTATATGTTTTGTTAGGATGTGAGAAAAAAGTGTAATCTCTGGTTTCTGGGTGTATGAGGCGCCATATATCATATAAATTTAGGTCTTTTAAGCTCTTCCACACAGATGTGGTAGTTTTTTTGGATACTAAGATTTTAGGATTAGAACTATATTTTCCAGGTTGTAAAGGGAAGTTTAAGTCACCTGCAAGGAATACAGGGCCTACCGCTAGGTCAAGTATTTTCCTAAACATGTTTTGAAAAAAGGAAGTTTGGTTGGAATTTGGGGCATATACATTCACTAACGTTATGGGCCTACCATATAAAAGTCCTTTCAATCCCAGAAATCTGCCTTCTTTGTCTCTACTAATAAGAGTTGTCGTAAATGGGAGGTTTTTTTTAATCAAGATGCTGACTCTGGCCTTTTTTGTGGGGCCCAGAGCTATGAAAGTGCGTGGTATATATTTTCCCAAAATATTTTGGTTCTTTTTGGTGTTGAAAATGGGTCTCCTGTAGGAAAAGAATGTCTACATGTCTTCTCGATAGGTCTGATAGTGCTTTAGAGCGTTTGTGGGGTGAATTTAAGCCTTAAACGTTTTGTGTCAGTAGGGTCAAATGGTGCACAGGTTTATTTGTAAGTCATGACATCTTTACCTATGTAATGTGGAACAATTGTCAGGAATGCAGCATGTTACTTGGTACTGAGTCTGAAAGGAAAATGTTGAGAACAAAATTTCCTGCAAGATAAAATATTAACAATGCAAACAGTGCAATCAGTTGGTGCAAACAAACAACAAACAAGTAGATATACTGTAATACCTATATATAAACTAAAATACAAGTCTCTCCTCCTAATATAGGGCATAATGAGAGTGTTTATAGGGGAATTAGTGTTGCAAGCCCTAGAGTTATATCTAATAGTAGATCATCTAATCTGGTGAATAAGTAATCTGAACAAAAATTGGTGGCAAGTTATTGTCATTAAGACGCATGTGATATACTAATAATCATCATGTCCCCTATGCAGAGGATTATTTCCTTTTTCTTCTATTTTTTTCCTTTCTTTTTCTTCTCCTCTTTCCCCTTCCTCCTTTCTTTAGGCTTCAAAGTCTTATTGTAATGTGTTGGAATTGGTAGGGCTAGGAGTGTCAGTATTTGGTGGTGAGGAAGAGACAGCCTTGCCTTTTTTGGCTACCACTGTGTGCCAGGATGAGGGCCTGCCGTTTGATCTCTTAGTAGAGGGCTGTGTGGGACGAGCAGTAGATACTGTCTCCATGGGGTCAATACTCAGAGATGAGTAAAAAGATGGAATATCTTTTACTGTCTTACATATTAAGTGAGTGTTGTTCCGAAGAACCCATATTTGTGCTGGGAAGCCCCATCTGTAAGGAATCTTTTTATTCCAGAGTGATGTTTTTAGGGGTGCAAATTCCTTTCTTTTTTGCAATGTTTCATACGATAAATCCTGATAAAACTGAATAACAGTTACCCTGAAGCGTATTGGTTGGTTCTTACGTGATTGATTCAGTATCATTTATTTTTCTAGAAAGTTTTTGAATCTAATTACTATGTCCCTGGGTGGAGCTGTATCTGGGGGCTTAGGGTAAAGTGATCGGTGTGCCCTGACCCATTTAATATCTGTTGTATGTGACGCTTCCTTTATGTGCTGGAATAAAGCTTGCAAGTAGACCGGGAAATCATGGGGCAAGACATGTTCAGCTACTCCTCGGATTCTAATATTCTTCTGCCTACTGCGATTCTCCAAATCTTCCAATTTTTCTTGGAGACCATAAATAATTTCTTGTTGGGATGAGACTTGCTCAGATAAAGTGTGAACTTCTTCTTTAACTAGGTCTTGATTACTTTCTATAGATTCTATTTGGAATCCTAAAGTATGTATATCTTGTGACATAATTGCTAATTCCTCCCTGATGCATGTACAGACGATATCCTCTATATCTTGCTTGGAGGGCAGGTTATAAAGCAACTATGCTGGAAGTTGTGTCTCAGGGGGTAGTGACTTTGTATTAGCGCTTAGCTGTAAGTTCGGTGTAGGAGATTTTCCCTCATTGCTTATTTCAGTATGTGGGGCCTCCAGAGGGTCTGTGGCATGTAAAAAGGAGGACATAGTTAGTGTTTTCATAGAGGTTGATTTGACTGGTTTGTCACCCTTGATTGTGCGCCTTGATGCCATTATTGACGTAGTTCAGGAAGATGCTCAATTTCAGAGGCGTATAAACGTCACTGAATTTATCTAATTAGTCTAGTTGTAATGTCTCCAGGCGTGTTTAAATATGGCAACAGGCTATAACAGTGATTACTATAACCAGAACAACTTTTGTGGTGTTGTTATTCCTAATTTGTTAAGGCATATCAAAGATTACTTTCATTTTGCTGTTTATATTTAGCACAGCTGCACAGTCCTTTCACAGTATTTTAGGTTTGATCGTCTCCAGCCCTTTCCATTAATATGCGCCAGTTCCCATTAATCTGAGGTTTTGTATATCCATTAGCGGTATATTCTGTCTCTTAACAAAGGGTACTTATCATATTACTGGCGTATGTGTCAAACAGGGCTAAGTGGCGCTTGTAACAGATGAGATGTAGGGCTCTTTGCAGATGTAAGGTGTAAAATCTTACCGTTCTTTTCTGCTGCCCTTGTGTGTCCAGAATGAGATATCAGCTCTGGAGCTTTGATCGCTGTGTCAGTTTCCTTGTACGGCATCAGAGCATGGATTTCTTTGTGCTGGCTATCGTGTTGCGGCTAACACCGTGGTTCACTCAATATGGAGAGGTGTCGATGAAGGGCAGGCTTCACGTCCGGTGCAGACTATGGTGCAGTAACATGAGGGCCAAATATAAAACGTGATATTCACCGGATTGCTGGTCTCAATGCTGCAAGAAAGGGTTAATTTTATTCAGCAGGGTTTCAGGTTTCTTTTACCCATATTCTGCCACGGATGTAATTAGGTTAACACCAGAATAGATCAGTATGTGCTGGGCTTTTGCACGGAGCTCCGGTATTAAACTGCTCTCATGGCAGCATCCGGCTCCGCACAGTTAGTTTTTTGTTTTAATACTTATTGCGGCGGTTAGTTTTTTTTTTAATACTTATTGCATGCGGATAGGTTTGTATTTTGTTAATATTTATTGCGGGTGGTTAGTTGTTTTTTTTAATACTTATTGCGGGCGGTTATTTTTATTTTTGGAATGCTCTATTTGCCTTCACTGCATCCTGGTGGATTCTGAAAATGGCAGGGTGGTGAAAGAATCCAGATTCTTTCACGACAGACGCGTTACAAACGCGATTATAGTATAGATGTATTGTAATGTATGCATCACCCTCACATACATACAATATTAACCACTAAACCGCAAGCCTCCCACAACAAAATATACTTAAATGAATTATTAACACCGAAACCTCTGACCTCCCACATCACTAACTCTACATAAATATATTAACCCCTAAACCTAACCCTAACTTAACCCTAAGCCTAAATCTAACCCTAACCCTAACACCCCCTAACTTAAATATAATTAAAATAAATCTAAATAAACCTTACAATTATTACCTAGATAATTCCTATTTTAAACTAAATACATACTTACCTGTAAAATAAAACCTAAGCTAGCTACAATATAACTAATAGTTATATATAACTAATAGTTATATTGTAGCTATCTTAGGTTTTATTTTTATTTCACAGGTAAGTTTGTATTTATTTTAACTAGGTAGACTAGTTAGTAAATAGTTAAAATAAATACAAACTTACCTGTGAAATAAAACCTAAGCTGCCTTACACTAAAAACCAACATAACAATAAAATAAAATAAATACAATTATTAAAATACAATTTTCTAAATTACAAAAAAATAAACACTAAATTACAAAAACTAAAAAACGAAATGATCAAAAATAAAAGCGAATTATTCCTAATCAAATATAACCTATCAAAATTAAAAAGCCCCCTCAAAATAAAAAAAAAAACCCTAACCTACACTAAACTGCCAATGGCCTTTATAAGGGCCTTTTGTGGGGCATTGCCCCAAACAAATCAGCTCTTTAACCTGTAAAAAAAAAATACAAACAACTCCCAACAGTAAAACCCACCACCCAACCAACCCCCACAAATAAAAACCTATCTAAATAAACCTAAGCTAACCATTGCCCTGAAAAGGACATTTGGATGGGCATTGCTCTTAAAAGGGCATTTAGCTCTTTTAGGCCTAGATTTAGAGTTCGGCGGTAAAAGGGCTGTTAACGCTCCGCGGGTTTTTTTCTGGCCGCACCATAAATTTAACTCTGGTATCGAGAGTTCAAACAAATGCTGCGTTAGGCTCCAAAAAAGGAGCGTAGAGCATTTTTACCGCAAATGCAACTCTCGATACCAGAGTTGCTTACGGACGCGGCCGGCATCAAAAACGTGCTCGTGCACGATTCTCCCATAGGAAACAATGGGGCTGTTTGAGCTGAAAAAAAACCTAACACCTGCAAAAAAGCAGCGTTCAGCTCCTAACGCAGCCCCATTGTTTCCTATGGGGAAACACCTCCTAAGTCTGCACCTAACACCCTAACATGTACCCCGAGTCTAAACACCCCTAACCTTACACTTATTAACCCCTAATCTGCCGCCCCCCGCTATCGCTGACCCCTGCATTACACTTTTAACCCCTAATCTGCCGCTCCGTAAACCGCCGCCACCTACGTTATCCCTATGTACCCCTAATCTGCTGCCCTAACATCGCCGACCCCTATGTTATATTTATTAACCCCTAATCTGCCCCCCACAACGTCGCCGACACCTACCTACACTTATTAACCCCTAATCTGCCGAGCGGACCTGAGCGCTACTATAATAAAGTTATTAACCCCTAATCCGCCTCACTAACCCTATCATAAATAGTATTAACCCCTAATCTGCCCTCCCTAACATCGCCGACACCTACCTTCAATTATTAACCCCTAATCTGCCGACCGGAGCTCACCGCTATTCTAATAAATGTATTAACCCCTAAAGCTAAGTCTAACCCTAACACTAACACCCCCCTAAGTTAAATATAATTTTTATCTAACGAAATAAATTAACTCTTATTAAATAAATAATTCCTATTTAAAGCTAAATACTTACCTGTAAAATAAACCCTAATATAGCTACAATATAAATTATAATTATATTATAGCTATTTTAGGATTAATATTTATTTTACAGGCAACTTTGTAATTATTTTAACCAGGTACAATAGCTATTAAATAGTTAAGAACTATTTAATAGTTACCTAGTTAAAATAATTACAAATTTACCTGTAAAATAAATCCTAACCTAAGATATAATTAAACCTAACACTACCCTATCAATAAAATAATTAAATAAACTACCTACAATTACCTACAATTAACCTAACACTACACTATCAATAAATTAATTAAACACAATTGCTACAAATAAATAACATTAAATAAACTATCTAAAGTACAAAAAATAAAAAAGAACTAAGTTACAGAAAATAATAAAATATTTACAAACATAAGAAAAATATTACAACAATTTTAAACTAATTACACCTACTCTAAGCCCCCTAATAAAATAACAAAGCCCCCCAAAATAAAATATTCCCTACCCTATTCTAAAATACAAATATTACAAGCTCTTTTACCTTACCAGCCCTGAACAGGGCCCTTTGCGGGGCATGCCCCAAGAATTTCAGCTCTTTTGCCTGTAAAAAAAAACATACTATACCCCCCCCCCAACATTACAACCCACCACCCACATACCCCTAATCTAACCCAAACCCCCCTTAAATAAACCTAACACTACCCCCCTGATGATCTTCCTACCTTGTCTTCACCATGCCAGGTTCACCGATCCGTCCTGGCTCCAAGATCTTCATCCAACCCAAGCGGGGGCTAGACATCCACTGAAGAAGTCCAGAAGAGGGTCCAAAGTCTTCCTCCTATCCGGCAAGAAGAGGACATCCGGACCGGCAAACATCTTCTCCAAGCGGCATCTTCTATCTTCTTCCATCCGATGACGACCGGCTCCATCTTGAAGACCTCCAGCGCGGATCCATCCTCTTCTTCCGACGACTAGACGACGAATGACGGTTCCTTTAAGGGACGTCATCCAAGATGGCGTCCCTCGAATTCCGATTGGCTGATAGGATTCTATCAGCCAATCGGAATTAAGGTAGGAATTTTCTGATTGGCTGATGGAATCAGCCAATCAGAATATAGTTCAATCCGATTGGCTGATCCAATCAGCCAATCAGATTGAGCTCGCATTCTATTGGCTGATCGGAACAGCCAATAGAATGCGAGCTCAATCTGATTGGCTGATTGGATCAGCCAATCGGATTGAACTATATTCTGATTGGCTGATTCCATCAGCCAATCAGAAAATTCCTACCTTAATTCCGATTGGCTGATAGAATCCTATCAGCCAATCGGAATTCGAGGGACGCCATCTTGGATGACGTCCCTTAAAGGAACCGTCATTCGTCGTCTAGTCGTCGGAAGAAGAGGATGGATCCGCGCTGGAGGTCTTCAAGATGGAGCCGGTCGTCATCGGATGGAAGAAGATAGAAGATGCCGCTTGGAGAAGATGTTTGCCGGTCCGGATGTCCTCTTCTTGCCGGATAGGAGGAAGACTTTGGACCCTCTTCTGGACTTCTTCAGTGGATGTCTAGCCCCCGCTTGGGTTGGATGAAGATCTTGGAGCCAGGACGGATCGGTGAACCTGGCATGGTGAAGACAAGGTAGGAAGATCATCAGGGGGGTAGTGTTAGGTTTATTTAAGGGGGGTTTGGGTTAGATTAGGGGTATGTGGGTGGTGGGTTGTAATGTTGGGGGGGGGGTATAGTATGTTTTTTTTTACAGGCAAAAGAGCTGAAATTCTTGGGGCATGCCCCGCAAAGGGCCCTGTTCAGGGCTGGTAAGGTAAAAGAGCTTGTAATATTTGTATTTTAGAATAGGGTAGGGAATTTTTTATTTTGGGGGGCTTTGTTATTTTATTAGGGGGCTTAGAGTAGGTGTAATTAGTTTAAAATTGTTGTAATATTTTTCTTATGTTTGTAAATATTTTATTATTTTCTGTAACTTAGTTCTTTTTTATTTTTTGTACTTTAGATAGTTTATTTAATGTTATTTATTTGTAGCAATTGTGTTTAATTAATTTATTGATAGTGTAGTGTTAGGTTAATTGTAGGTAATTGTAGGTAGTTTATTTAATTATTTTATTGATAGGGTAGTGTTAGGTTTAATTATATCTTAGGTTAGGATTTATTTTACAGGTAAATTTGTAATTATTTTAACTAGGTAACTATTAAATAGTTCTTAACTATTTAATAGCTATTGTACCTGGTTAAAATAATTACAAAGTTGCCTGTAAAATAAATATTAATCCTAAAATAGCTATAATATAATTATAATTTATATTGTAGCTATATTAGGATGTATTTTACAGGTAAGTATTTAGCTTTAAATAGGAATTATTTATTTAATAAGAGTTAATTTATTTCGTTAGATAAAAATTATATTTAACTTAGGGGGGTGTTAGTGTTAGGGTTAGACTTAGCTTTAGGGGTTAATACATTTATTAGAATAGCGGTGAGCTCCGGTCGGCAGATTAGGGGTTAATAATTGAAGGTAGGTGTCGGCGATGTTAGGGAGGGCAGATTAGGGGTTAATACTATTTATGATAGGGTTAGTGAGGCGGATTAGGGGTTAATAACTTTATTATAGTAGCGCTCAGGTCCGCTCGGCAGATTAGGGGTTAATAAGTGTAGGTAGGTGTCGGCGACGTTGTGGGGGGCAGATTAGGGGTTAATAAATATAACATAGGGGTCGGCGATGTTAGGGGTAGCAGATTAGGGGTACATAGGGATAACGTAGGTGGCGGCGATTTGCGGTCGGAAGATTAGGGGTTAATTATTTTAAGTAGCTTGCGGCGACGTTGTGGGGGGCAAGTTAGGGGTTAATAGATATAATACAGGGGTCGGCGGTGTTAGGGGCAGCAGATTAGGGGTACATAAGTATAACGTAGGTGGCGGTCGGCAGATTAGGGGTTAAAAATTTTAATCGAGTGGCGGCGATGTGGGGGGACCTCGGTTTAGGGGTACATAGGTAGTTTATGGGTGTTAGTGTACTTTAGGGTACAGTAGTTAAGAGCTTTATAAACCGGCGTTAGCCAGAAAGCTCTTAACTCCTGCTATTTTCAGGCGGCTGGAATCTTGTCGTTAGAGCTCTAACGCTCACTGCAGAAACGACTCTAAATACCAGCGTTAGAAAGATCCCATTGAAAAGATAGGCTACGCAAATGGCGTAGGGGGATCTGCGGTATGGAAAAGTCGCGGCTGAAAAGTGAGCGTTAGACCCTTTAATCACTGACTCCAAATACCAGCGGGCGCCCAAAACCAGCGTTAGGAGCCTCTAACGCTGGTTTTGACGGCTACCGCCGAACTCTAAATCTAGGCCTTATATTGCCCAAACCCTAAGCTACAAAAACACCCAAAAAACCCTTAAAAAAACCTAACACTAACCCCCAACGATCCACTTACAGTTATCGAAGTCCGGACATCCATCCTCATCCAGCCGGCGAAGTCATCATCCAGGCGGCAAGAAGTCTTCATCCAGACGGCCTCTTTCATCTTCATCCAGCCGGCAAAGTCCTCATCCAGACGGCAAGAAGTCTTCATCCAGACGGCATCTTCTATCTTCATCCATCCGGCGCGGAGCGGGTCCATCTTCAAGACATCCGGCGCGGAGCATCCTCTTCTTACGATGGAAAATTAAGTTTCCCTTTAAGTGACGTCATCCAAGATGGCGTCCCTTACATTCCTATTGACTGAAAGATTTCTATCAGCCAATAGGAATTAAAGGGGAAAAAATCCTATTGGCTGTTGCAATCAAACAATAGGTATTGCAGCTTCAACAACAGTCCGCCTAAATCACCACTCAAATGCGATATCAGCAGGGGGGGGGGGGGGGGGGGGGGGCGGTTTGGTCTTTTAGTATTTGAATTGTTCCTACACAATATAGTCTGTGCAGTCCCTGAAATACAAAATGTTTCTGTGTAGGAACACTTGAAATAATGCTGTGTGACCTTTGTGTAATTGAACATACTACAAATTTAACACACTGGGAATTCTCTCCAGTGAAAAGTAGGCTAGACTGATATGGCTGAAAAGGTGTACCTAACATGTAGGGCAGTGCTTTGAATTTTATACATTCATTGTGATGTTTAAAATACAGGTTACTCCATGGTACACCTATCAAACTTCTACAGAACGCCTATAAATATTTCATGTTTGTGATTTACCTTGCTAATAAGGAAAAAAAAGCTTCTTTTTTTGGGGGTAACGGTTTAGGCAATGTAAAAGAGCTAAATGCCCTTCCAAATGCCTTTTTTCAGGGCAAAGGATAGCTTAGGTTTAATTAGATAGGTTTTTATTTGGGGGGGGTTGGTTGGTTGGGTGGTGGGTTTTACTGTTGGGGGTGTTTGTATTTTTTTTTTACAGGTAAAAGAGCTGATTTCTTTGGGACAATGCCCCACAAAAGGACCTTTATAGGGCCATTGGCAGTTTAGTGTAGGCTAGGGTTTTTTTTATTTTGGGGGGAGGGCTTTTTATTTTGATAGGGTTATTAGATTAGGAGTAATTCGTTTTTATTTTTGATAAATTCATTATTTGTTTTTGTAATTTAGTGTTTATTTTTATTTGTAATTTAGAAAATTGTATTTTAATAATTTAATTTATTTTATTTTATTGTAATGTTAGTTTTTAGTGTAAGGCAGGTTAGGTTTTATTTCACAGGTAACTTTGTATTTATTTTAGCTAGGTATTTAGTAAATAGTTAATAACTATTTACTAACTAGTCTACCTAGTTAAAATAAATACAAACTTACCTGTGAAATAAAAAAAACAACCTAAGATAGCTACAATATAACTATTAGTTATATTCTAGTTAGCTTAGGTTTTATTTTACAGGTAAGAATGTATTTAGTTTTAAATAGGTATTATTTAGATTTATTTTAATTATATTTAAGTTAGGGAGTGTTAGGGTTAGGGTTACGTTAGGGTTAGGCTTAAGGGTTAATATATTTATTTAGTTTTAGTGATGTTGGAGGCCAGAGGTTTAGGGGCTAATAACTTTAGTATAGTGGCGGCGACATTGGTGGCGGCAGATTAGGGGTTAATAAGTGTAATGTAGGTGGTGGCGATATCGGGAGCAGCAGATTAGGGGTTAATAGTTTTATTTAGGTGGAGACAATGTTAAGGGCGGCAGATTAGGGTTAATAACATTATGTAGGCTGTGGCGATGTTAGGGGCAGCAGATTAGTGGTGTTTAGACGTGGTTTTATGTTAGGGTGTTAGGTTTAAACATTGCTTTTTCATTCCCCATAGACATCAATGGGGCTGCGTTACGGAGCTTTTACTTCTGCGATCGCAGGTGTTTTTTGTTTTATTTACCGGCTCTCCCCATTGATGTCTATGGGGAAATCGTGCATGAGCGCGTCAAAGCAGCGCTTGTTTTCGATGCAGTATGGAGCTCAACGCAACCATATTGCCTGCACAAGCCTGCTTTGTGTAAACTTGTAATAGCAGCGCTATAGGAAGGTGAAATAACGCTGCTTTTGTGGGGGGCGTTAATTTCCCTATAGCGCTGAAAACTAGTAATCTAGCTGTTTGTTATTTATTGCTGTTTACTGCTGTTTTCCTTATTTTTTTTTATTTTAGTTGTACTTGTTTATTGTTGTGTACTTGAGAGATTTTTTTTGTTTGTTTACGGTAATGTTGTTAGGTTGTGTTGGGGAATGGCGCTTAAGGGTTAATAGTGAAGAGGTGTTAGGCTGCATTGGGTCTAGGCCACTTAAAGAGGTTAATAGTTTAGATGGGTTAGTGTCAGGGTTTCACCATGCTTTCATTTGTTATTTGCTGCTTGGCTGCCATTTGTACTCACCTGTCTCTCTCCTTGCCTGCTGCAGTGTGTAATGCTGCTCACTACATCCTGGCACCCTCTTATGGTCAAACTGGTTAACTTAATCAGTGAGAGACAGGTTGCAGTCCCACAATTATGATGTCATCACTTACTATTAAAAGTGTCTCAGTTAAGTCTGCCTTTGCCCTTTTATTGTCTCAGACTTCTTTGTGAGTTCCTGTGTTACGGTTCCTGTGTATAACCTGGTTTGTTTGACATCCCCTCTGGTTCCTGATCCCAGGATTTTTCCCGATTCTGCTGATCTTTGTGTTTTTACCCCCGGCTCGTCTGACTACTCGCTTTGGCTCCTGATCCGACTTGTCTGACTACCAGCTCTGGCTTTGACTCCTGGCTTGTCATTTTGTGTTTGGACTCTTTTTTATTATTATTTAATAAAGGTGGGATTATTTTAGCATTTCATGTCTCTGTCTGACTCCTGGTACCCTGACAGTTATGTTATGTTATGGGTGTGGTGCTTACAGGGTTAATAGCATAGAGGGGTTGTGTTGCATGGGGGAGGTATGGCGCTAAAGGGGTTAATAATGAAGAGGAGTTAGGTTGGGTTGGGAAATATGGAGCATTATATGTTTTTACAATAATTTATATGTATTTTATTGTATAATGCAATTATATGTATTTTAAGTATTATGGTTACTTTAGTAAGGTTTTATTTTTATTTTTTCAATTTAATAGTGAATATTATGGTTACTTTAGTAAGGTTTTATTTTTATTTTATTTTAAGTAAAATATGTACTTTTTAAGGAAATTTATATGTCAAATAAGACTGTATCCACTACTTTACAGTTTTACATGATTGCCTTTCTTTGGCCTAGATTTGGAGTTCGGCGGTAAAAGGGCTGTTAACGCTCCGCGGGCTTTTTTCTGGCCGCACCATAAATTTAACTCTGGTATCGAGAGTTCAAAAAATGCTGCGTTAGGCTCCAAAAAAGGAGCGTAGAGCATTTTTACCGCAAATGCAACTCTCGATACCAGAGTTGCTTACGGACGCGGCCGGCATCAAAAACGTGCTCGTGCACGATTCCCCCATAGGAAACAATGGGGCTGTTTGAGCTGAAAAAAAACCTAACACCTGCAAAAAAGCAGCGTTCAGCTCCTAACGCAGCCCCATTGTTTCCTATGGGGAAACACTTCCTACGTCTGCACCTAACACTCTAACATGTACCCCGAGTCTAAACACCCCTAACCTTACACTTATTAACCCCTAATCTTCCGCCCCCGCTATCGCTGACCCCTGCATTATATTATTAACCCCTAATCTGCCGCTCCGTAAACCGCCGCAACCTACGTTATCCCTATGTACCCCTAATCTGCTGCCCTAACATCGCCGACCCCTATGTTATATTTATTAACCCCTAATCTGCCCCCCACAACGTCGCCGACACCTACCTACACTTATTAACCCCTAATCTGCCGAGCGGACCTGACCGCTACTATAATAAAGTTATTAACCCCTAATCCGCCTCACTAACCCTATCATAAATAGTATTAACCCCTAATCTGCCCTCCCTAACATCGCCGACACCTACCTTCAATTATTAACCCCTAATCTTCCGACCAGAGCTCACCGCTATTCTAATAAATGTATTAACCCCTAAAGCTAAGTCTAACCCTAACACTAACACCCCCCTAAGTTAAATATAATTTTTATCTAACGAAATAAATTAACTCTTATTAAATTAATTATTCCTATTTAAAGCTAAATACTTACCTGTAAAATAAATCCTAATATAGCTACAATATAAATTATAATTATATTGTAGCTATTTTAGGATTAATATTTATTTTACAGGTAACTTTGTATTTATTTTAACCAGGTACAATAGCTATTAAATAGTTAAGAACTATTTAATAGCTAAAATAGTTAAAATAATTACAAATTTACCTGTAAAATAAATCCTAACCTAAGTTACAAATAAACCTAACACTACCCTATCAATAAAATAATTAAATAAATTACCTACAATTACCTACAATTAACCTAACACTACACTATCAATAAATTAATTAAACACAATTGCTACAAATAAATACAATTAAATAAACTATCTAAAGTACAAAAAATAAAAAAGAACTAAGTTACAAAAAATAAAAAAATATTTACAAACATAAAAAAAATATTACAACAATTTTAAACTAATTACACCTACTCTAAGCCCCCTAATAAAATAACAAAGCCCCCCAAAATAAAAAATTCCCTACCCTATTCTAAATTAAAAAAGTTACAAGCTCTTTTACCTTACCAGCCCTGAACAGGGCCCTTTGCGGGGCATGCCCCAAGAAGTTCAGCTCTTTTGCCTGTAAAAAAAAACATACAATACCCCCCCCCCAACATTACAACCCACCACCCACATACCCCTAATCTAACCCAAACCCCCCTTAAATAAACCTAACACTAAGCCCCTGAAGATCTTCCTACCTTGTCTTCACCATCCAGGTTCACCGATCCGTCCTGAAGAGCTCCTCCGATGTCCTGATCCAAGCCCAAGCGGGGGGCTGAAGAGGTCCATGATCCGGTCAAAGTCTTCATCCAAGCGGGGCAGAAGAGGATCTTCCATCCGATTGAAGTCATCATCCAGGCGGCATCTTCTATGGTCTTCCATCCGGAGCGAAGCGGCAGGATCCTGAAGACCCCCAGCGCGGAACATCCATCCGGACCGACGACTGAACGACGAATGACGGTTCCTTTAAGGGACGTCATCCAAGATGGCGTCCCTCGAATTCCGATTGGCTGATAGGATTCTATCAGCCAATCGGAATTAAGGTAGGAATTTTCTGATTGGCTGATGGAATCAGCCAATCAGAATCAAGTTCAATCCGATTGGCTGATCCAATCAGCCAATCAGATTGAGCTCGCATTCTATTGGCTGTTCCGATCAGCCAATAGAATGCGAGCTCAATCTGATTGGCTGATTGGATCGGCCAATCGGATTGAACTTGATTCTGATTGGCTGATTCCATCAGCCAATCAGAAAATTCCTACCTTAATTCCGATTGGCTGATAGAATCCTATCAGCCAATCGGAATTCGAGGGACGCCATCTTGGATGACGTCCCTTAAAGGAACCGTCATTCGTCGTTCAGTCGTCGGTCCGGATGGATGTTCCGCGCTGGGGGTCTTCAGGATCCTGCCGCTTCGCTCCGGATGGAAGACCATAGAAGATGCCGCCTGGATGATGACTTCAATCGGATGGAAGATCCTCTTCTGCCCCGCTTGGATGAAGACTTTGACCGGATCATGGACCTCTTCAGCCCCCCGCTTGGGCTTGGATCAGGACATCGGAGGAGCTCTTCAGGACGGATCGGTGAACCTGGATGGTGAAGACAAGGTAGGAAGATCTTCAGGGGCTTAGTGTTAGGTTTATTTAAGGGGGGTTTGGGTTAGATTAGGGGTATGTGGGTGGTGGGTTGTAATGTTGGGGGGGGGGGGTATTGTATGTTTTTTTTTACAGGCAAAAGAGCTGAACTTCTTGGGGCATGCCCCGCAAAGGGCCCTGTTCAGGGCTGGTAAGGTAAAACAGCTTGTAACTTTTTTAATTTAGAATAGGGTAGGGAATTTTTTATTTTGGGGGGCTTTGTTATTTTATTAGGGGGCTTAGAGTAGGTGTAATTAGTTTAAAATTGTTGTAATATTTTTCTTATGTTTGTAAATATTTTTTTATTTTCTGTAACTTAGTTCTTTTTTATTTTTTGTACTTTAGCTAGTTTATTTAATTGTATTTATTTGTAGCAATTGTGTTTAATTAATTTATTGATAGTGTAGTGTTAGGTTAATTGTAGGTAATTGTAGGTAGTTTATTTAATTATTTTATTGATAGGGTAGTGTTAGGTTTAATTATATCTTAGGTTAGGATTTACTTTACAGGTAAATTTGTAATTATTTTAACTAGGTAGCTATTAAATAGTTCTTAACTATTTAATAGCTATTGTACCTAGTTAAAATAAATACCAAGTTGCCTGTAAAATAAATATTAATCCTAAAATAGCTATAATATAATTATAATTTATATTGTAGCTATATTAGGATTTATTTTACAGGTAAGTATTTAGCTTTAAATAGGAATAAGTTATTCAATAAGAGTTAATTTATTTCGTTAGATGTAAATTATATTTAAGTTAGGGGGGTGTTAGTGTTAGGGTTAGACTTAGCTTTAGGGGTTAATACATTTATTAGAATAGCGGTGAGCTCCGCTCGGCAGATTAGGAGTTAATAAGTGTAGGTAGGTGTCGGCGACGTTGAGGGGGGCAGATTAGGGGTTAATAAATGTAGTACAGGGGTCGGCGGGGTTAGGGGCAGCAGATTAGGGGTACATAAGTATAACGTAGGTGGCGGTCGGCAGATTAGGGGTTAAAATTTTTAATCGAATTGCGGCGATGTGGGGGGAGCTCGGTTTAGGGGTACATAGGTAGTTTATGGGTGTTAGTGTACTTTAGAGTACAGTAGTTAAGAGCTTTATAAACCGGCGTTAGCCAGAAAGCTCTTAACTCCTGCTATTTTCAGGCGGCTGGAGTTTTGTCGTTAGAGCTCTAACGCTCACTGCAGAAACGACTCTAAATACCGGCGTTAGAAAGATCCCATTGAAAAGATAGGCTACGCAAATGGCGTAGGGGGATCTGCGGTATGGAAAAGTCGCGGCTGAAAAGTGAGCGTTAGACCCTTTAATCACTGACTCCAAATACCAGCGGGCGGCCAAAACCAGCGTTAGGAGCCTCTAACGCTGGTTTTGACGGCTACCGCCGAACTCCAAATCTAGGCCACTATGTTTAAAATGTTAAACATAATACAGTTATGTAAAACTATAAAATAACAGCTACTGTCTATAACATATTAATTTCACGAAAAAGCTTTTTAAAAACACTACAATACTTAAAATACATATGACTAGATTATGAGTTTTTCGTTATTAGGGGTGCGGTACTTACTTGCCCATTATTGTCACTGCTCACTTCCCTAAAGCGCTGGTATTACAGGTTTTTACAAACACGGCGTTAAAAGGCAAGAAGTGAGCGTAGAGCAAAACTGTGCTCCATACCGCACTCCAGTACCAGTGCTGCTTAAGTCAGTGGTGAGCTGGTTATACGTGCTCGTGCACAATTTCCCCATAGACATCAATGGGGAGAGCTGGCTGAGAAAAAGTCTAACACCTGCAAAAAAGCAGCATAAAGCTCAGTAACGCAGCCCCATTGATTCCTATGGGGAAACACATTTTATGTTTACACCTAACACCTCGAGTCTAAACACCCCTAATCTTACACTTATTAACCCCTAATCTGCCGCCCGACATCACCGACACCTACATTATATTTATTAACCCCTAAATCTGCCGCTCAACATCGTTGCCACCTACATTATACTTACTAACCCCTAATCTGCTGCCCCCAACATCGCCGACACCTACATTATATTTATTAACCCCTAATTTGCCACCCCGACATCGCCGACACCTACATTATACTTATTAACTCCTAATCTGCCGCTCCGGACATCGCTGCCACTATAATAAACATATTAACCTCTAAACCGCCGCACTCTAGTTAAGTATTATTAACCCCTAATCTGCTGCCCCTAACATCACCGCCACCTATCTACATTTATTAAGCCCTAATCTGCCGCCCCCAACGTCGCCGCCACTATACTAAAGTTATTAACCCCTAACCCTAAGTCTAACTCCAACCCTAACCCCCCTAACTTAAATATAATTAAAATAAATCTAAATAAAAGTTACAATTAATAACTAAATAATTCCTATTTAAAACTAAATACTTACCTGTAAAATAAACCCTAAGCTAGCTACAATATAACTAATAGTTACATTGTATCTAGCTTAGGTTTTATTTTTATTTCACAGGCAAGTTTGTATTTATTTATTTATTTTATTTTTAAAACAAGCTTTATTAGTGACAAGATGAGTTATACATAACACTGAAAATCAAAAGCTTACATATAGGTATTAACAGACATGTAAATTGTTGTAACAGGTTGCTCTTATTGATCTGTTGTAGTGAGCACAGTGTTGAATTAAACAGTAAGATAAAAGTAATGTTAGAGTCTCATACTTGTCCTTGTTTACTTTTATTGCAAGTATGGTCGTTGAGCTTGTTATTGCTTTCCAAATAGAGAAAAATTTTGACTTATAAGACAAAAACTGATAAACAGAGTTATAACACTTGAACTATGCGTCAGGCAGTGATGAAGTCTCTTCAATAGTTTCCAGCATTTTTGACACAGATTGCTGGATAATTCAAGGTGCCTAACATTTTCATGTGAGTATGTGCTGATACAGCGTTAAAAGATAGAGAGAAGAATGAGGTGAATGAAGTGTGGGGGAAGGTGAAGAAGAGGGAATAGAGAGAGAGAAAAAAAAAAAAAAAAGAGAGAGAGAGAAGAAGGGAAAGGGGGGTTGAGGGGTAGACGGGAGGGGGGAGAATGAAGAGGGGGGGAGGGGAGGGGAGAGGGCGCACTGCGGGAACGGATGCATGAGCGGGGGCAAGAGATTTGGCTCCAGTAAGGAGGTACATTCATTCAGTTCAGACCAGTTATATGTGTTTTGGGTTATAATCCCCTGCCCTCCCAGGTTAAGGTCATCATCTCATGTGTTGCGATCTTGTTTATTTTTAAAAAATGATAGCGTTCGAGCCTCAGCAGGTCTCCTACCCTCTCCTCCCACTCCTTAAGGCTCGGGATCCGTGTACTCTTCCAGTGTACAGGTATAAGTCCCTTTGCACTGTTAAGCATGATAAGGAAAAGAAGATACTTGTCTTCCCCAATTATCTTAGGGAATCCATGGGATATCAGTTACGTGGATTTTGGGGGAATTATGACCTTTAAACGATTACTCATCGGTCCCAGCACCCCCTCCCAAAATGGTTGTATACACGGGCAGTCCCACCAAATGTGGAGAATCGTTCCCTCACCCCCACAGCCCCTCCAGCAGTCCCCTCCCACCTGGGGGTATATCCTATGGAGTCTAGCGGGTGTGAGGTACCAGCGACTCAGGAGCTTGTAGTGCATTTCCTGTATTCTCGCTGAAACCGATACCTTTTTAGCTTTCAGAAATATTTTTTCCCAGTCTTTCGGTGGGATTTCTGTATTCAACTCGTTTTGCCAAGCTGTGGCATATGATGGGAGCTCAGACCCGCTCTTTGTTAAGAGCATCTTGTACAGTTGCGAGATCAGATGCGCAAGGGTCTGCTGCATCGTACAGAGCAGTTCAAATTGTGTCCTGCGTCGGTTGAGCGCAGAACGCTCCCTGTGTGTGGTGTAATAGTGCGTGATTTGCGCGAGCCTGAACCAAGAAGCGAAAATGCGTTCATCCCACTCTCGTAGTTCTGCGAGTGGCTTGATTTTCTCTTGTTGAATGATGTTGAGATTGACATCTCAGCAAGAGTGAGCTCATCCCCTAGTGCATAAGGTTTGATATCCAAGCCGAGATCCGGGTTGTCATGGATCGGCACATTGGGCGAGGCTCTGGTGGAGACAAAGGGCTCTCTGTCCAGGATCTTGTCCCAGACCTGAAAGGTGTCTGCCATCAACGGGTAAAGAGTCAACCTCAGAGGGCGATTTCTATCTGTTATCCACGCCAGGGACCCGACATTTCGCCTTTCGAGAATCTCATTGTCCATCTGAATCCATCTCTTGTTAGGGGAGTTTCTGGACCACTCTATGATTCGCTGTAAGGAGATAGATCTCTGATACTCTCTCAACAGCGGGACCCCCAGCCCACCCCTCTCCCTAGGGAGGTAGATGGTGCTCCTCTTAATTCTAGGCTTGACTCCATTCCATATATACCGCTCCATAGCAGTTTGAATTTGCTTGAGGTAGGTGGATGCCGCCAGCGCTGGGACTGTCTGCATTATGTACAAGACCCTGGGTAGGATGTTCATTTTTACCACCCCTATGCGCCCCAGCCATGAAATGGTTTTCTTTTTCCAGTTACAGAGATCTCTCGTGACCTCATCCCTGATTCCCTTGTAGTTCAGCTCAATGGTCTCTGGAATATCAGGAGTAATTATTATACCTAGATATTTAATTTTATGGTCAGCTACTTTTATCAGGCATCCACGTTTGGTGTTGTCAAAGGCATCTAAGGGGATCGTGATGTTCAATAATTCCGATTTGGCTGGGTTAAGGAGGAAGTTAGAAACCTCTCCGTAGGACCCAAACTCAACCAAAGCGGCCTCCAAGGAGCCCGAGGAATCCGAGAGAGTGAGAAGAATATCGTCTGCATACATTGATAATTTATGCTCTGTCTCACCAATGACGAATCCCCTCACCCTCCGGCTAGCTCTGATTCTGCTTGCCAGGACTTCTATTGTGAGGGCAAAGAGGAGGGGGGATAGAGGACACCCCTGCCTCGTGCCATTTCTGATCTGGAAAGTATTTGATAAGATGCCGTTGACTCTCACTTTGGCGTTTGGGGTAGAATATAGTGACATGGTTTTGTTGATGAATTTGGGTCCAAACCCAAATCTTTGTAGGGTAAGCCGTATAAACTGTCAGCTGACCCGGTCGAACGCCTTTTCAGCGTCGGTCGTGACCAGAGCCAGTGGCTTGTTGTTCACGTGGGCATGGGTGATTAATTGTAAGACCTTGAGGGTGTTATCCCTAGCTTCACGAGAGGGGATGAAGCCCACCTGCTCAGTAGAGATCAAGTCTGGTAAACATCTGTTAAGCCGGGTGGCCAAGATCTTCGCCAGTACCTTAACATCTGAGTTGAGCAACGAGATTGGTCTATAGCTCTCAGGTCTCTCCGGGGGTTTCCCCGGCTTGGAGATCACAGCTATATGGGCCTCAAGCATAGTTTCAGGGAGGACAGGGGAGTCCGCCAAGGTGTTAAACATATCCGTAAGCTTTGGGGCCAGAAGATCAGCGTATAGTTTGTAGTACCGTAGGCCAAAGCCGTCCGGTCCTGGAGATTTGCCAGTTGGGAGATCTTTTATAGCTTTGAGGACTTCCTCGCAAGTGAATGGTGAGTCAAGAGACTCAGAGTCCGTCTTAGACAGAATCGGGAGCTCCGTGTTTTCAAGATATGCCTTTGTGTAGGCTTCCTCTTCCTCAGGGTTATGAGGAACCTGTCCTGCTCGATTAGGGCAAGGCAGGTTATAAAGGGACTCATAATAGGCCCTGAAACACTCTGCTATGGAGTTGCCGTCCGACTTTTTACTTCCTTGATCGTCATTTAAGTGAAGCACATATGTTCTTAATCTCTTTCTAGCAATAGCTCTGGCCAACATTTTGCCGGGCTTGTCGCCCTGTTCATAGTAGAGCTGTCTGAGCATTAGAGCCTGTTTTTGATACCCTTCTTGGAGAAAGTGTAGCAAATTGCGCCTTGTGGAGAGGAGGTGCATCAACCGCCCTTCATCTTGCGGGTGAGCTTTGTGATCCATTACTGCTCGATCCACCTGCGATAGCAAGCTGTCATAGCGTTCCCTACCTAATCTCTTAAGCTTTGCTTTGTGCTTGATCAGCAAGCCTCTAATGGTGCACTTATGTGCTTCCCAAATTGTGGTATCTTTTATATGTGCTGAGGTATTAAGAAGAAAGAACTCAGACAAAGCTTTTCTAATTTCCGTTTGGAATATCGGGTCTGCCAAGAGCGTGTCGTCCAGTTTCCACACAAAAGGGGTAACCGGAGCTGTAGGCCACTGTATGGAACAAGACACTGGAGCGTGATCGGACCAGGTGATCGCTAGGATATTGCTACTTCTAGTGATGATTAGACCCGTGGAGTCTGTGTACAGGTAATCAATCCTAGAATATTTCCGGTGCGGATGCGAGTAAAAAGTGTAGTTTTTTACTTGCGGATGATGCGTACGCCAAATATTGTGTAAGGCTAGATCTGCCATAGTTGTGGCAATGCGCCTTCGTACTTTCTGCGGGGCGCTTGAGATACCATTGGAGGCGTCAAGTGAGGGATCTAGTGAGGCATTAAAATCTCCACCTAGGAATAGAATGCCAATACGAAGCTCTAGTATTTTATTAGAGACCTTTTGCAGGAAGAGGTGCTGGGATACGTTAGGGCAGTAGACATTCACCAGTGTGATAGGTCTTCCAAATAGGGATCCGGTTAGGAGTATGAATCTGCCCTCCAGATCTCTGTGAACCTGTGCCAGCTGAAATTGTATACCTCCTCGAATGAGAATTCCCACCCCGTTTTTTTTATTTGGGCCTGATGCAAAGTATGCAGTAGGGTATGATCGGCTAAACCATTTAGGTTCTCGAGTGATCGAGAAGTGGGTTTCTTGCAAATACACTATATCCGCTCCCATTCTTTGCAGATCTTTGAGTACTATGGATCACTTGTTGGGGCTATTTAAGCCTTTTGTATTTATGGAGAGGAGCTGTAGTGAGTGGGATCTAGCGGGTCGCTGTGCCATTTCGTGGGGTTGGTGCTAAGAACGAGTAGGGAGGAAGGAATCTCCAAGGGGCACTCTAGGGGAGCAGGAAAGCAAGGTGCAGAGGGAGATGGGAGGGGAGGGGATGGGGAAGGGGAGGGGGAGAGAGAGGAAAAAAAAAAAAAAAGAAGAAGGGATTTTTAAGAAGAAGTAGGGAGAAGGAAGGATTTGTCTAGATAAGAGGGAGTAAAGTAAAAGAAATGTTCTGCTCGAACTCAATTAAGTGTAAGACAGAACTGGAGAATTGCAACAAAAAACAATCACGTTCTGCATTACACAATGCAGTCAATGTATCAATTACAATACCAAAAACAGGGGTAGTTGTCCCTGCATGTCTTGCCTGATCTATAAACATATAACATCATTTTCTTTTTAACTAGTAACAATCTAAATAAGGTAACTTTAAAAATAAATAATGGTAAATTACCATGCATAGAAGTTGCATCCCGCCAACATCCTCTACATTATTGTGTGAACTGAGTAAGATGGTCTCCCCTGTTTATAAAGGCTGATGTGCGTGCTACTATGTTGTACTATCAAGTAAGTGCTATTTATCCTTTCCTGAGTTGTTTTCTATGCGTTGGCGTTACATGGCTTGAGTAGAAGGCCTGTATGTGCTAAGGACCAGAGTGGTCTCAATAAAGTAAATAGCCTAGCTTGTGGAAGCTGTGAGTCCTCAAACCACAGGGGAGCGTGTCTGAGTGAATTCTGGTACAGGGCTATGCTATTATGTATCTACATTCCTATGCTGTGAGTGAAGCATCACACTGCCTTAAGGTTATCAATTTTGGGGCTGTCCCAGCCCGGCTCTCATCAGTACTCGTAGAAGGACTGAGTGTAGCTATTCACATATGTTCTTGGTGAAATGCTAAAACTGGCGATCTAAAAGTCTGACTGTTGTACCCCGTCCAAATAGCAGTAGTTACCTGTTTTGTAATAATAATGCTTTGTACATAAAATAAAAAATAAAAAAAAAACAGCGTTAACATATTCTAAATACAGTGCGGCATGTTATTTTAGGAAATAAACTTATCAAGACTCATGGCAGTTAAATCTGGCTGTATGGTAACATTATGATCTATCACCCAGACAGGATGTCCATAAAGTCCCGGTCCACAAAAGTGTCCTGTGTATGTTAGAGGATCTTAAACTAACCATGCATAATAAGAAAACATTAACATGTATACATACGTCCCTGAGGTTTCTATATATCGGGTCTGTAGACAGGCTCCACCGTGGGGAGGATGGATGGGTAGAGTCAGTCGCACGGGATCACCTCCGCTTGAATGGTAGGAGCGCTGAGGTCAGCTCAAATGGGCTTGCAAAGATAGCAGAGCTCTCAATTCAGGGTTACTGAGCTTCTGCCTGGTGTCTGTTAGGAGGTGCGGCTTCGTCCTCCCTGGGTGGGCTGATGTCCAAGCCCAGGATCCGTGCAAAGCTTGGGATGTCTTCCTGAGACCTGAGGATGTGAGCGACATTATCCTTAGTAGCAATAAGGCTGGTGGGGAATCCCCATCTATATGGGATCCGCTTATCCCTGAGTGCTGAAGTAACGTGTCTTAAGTCTCGCCGTTTTTGCAGTGTTGCTGGGCATAAGTCTGAAAATACTTGTATTTCTGTTCCCCTGAACCGTAGTGAGTGTTTAGCTCTTGCAAATTTGAGCACCTCTTCTTTCTCCTTGAATGAGAGAAATTTCATTATAATGTCCCTAGGAGGGGCCCTGTTAGGAGGTTTGGGACGTAATGCCCTATGTGCCCTTTCTATCTGTACATCCTGGGCAATGGGGTCGTTTTTGAGATATTTGATGAATTCCTGGATGTATTGTTGGAGTGATGGGGGATCAACAGCCTCTGGGATGCCCCTCAGCCTCAAATTACTCCTCCTGCTCCTGTTCTCTAGGTCCTCTATCCTGTCCATAAGGCTCAGCACAGTTCCCTCCTGGGCCTGTATATAACTTGCTTGCTGCTGCATGTCTGAGCTTAAGGTTTCTTGCTTTTCTTCAATTTGAGTAACCCGCCTGCTTACTGCTCCTATATCTCTCCTAAGTTCCCCAAACATGTTTTTAAAGTCCAGCATAGCGTTTTTAATATCATCTTTAGATGAGAGATGCAGGATATCATTTTTTGTGAGGTATCCCTGTGATTGTACACAGTGTTCATGATCTGTTGCTGAAGTTAGTTTTTGCTGTCCAGTGTTGTCTTGGGGGGATTTATTAACAGGAACTGGTGGGTCTGCTGAAATCAGGAAATTCTCCATAACAGAGGAATGTGACCCTTTTTGGAGTTTGGTGTTCTTTTTACTGGCCATGCTGCACAAGATTACTTGCGCTCTAATTATGTCTCTGTGTGGCCCAGCACCCTGCGGTATTGTTTAAGGTGTCCCCTATGTAAAATTCAAGATAGGGATTGGGTGACCCTCCAGGCCTGTATAATGTGGCCACTTGTCTGATCCAGACTCGTGAGGTCTGCAAATGCCGTTATATGGAGGCAATCTGCTATGCGGCTATTTTGTGTATGCCAGTTAGTTTCTGTGAGACTTGCACCCTGCCCGTGTCTTAGAAAGCCCCAAAGGTCTGTGAGCTTACCGCTGTCTGTTAGCGTGGTCCGCAGAGCACAGGGCCAGCCACAGCGGGCTTAGGAAAGGTGCGCCATCTCTGAGCCGTTGTTTCAGCAACGCGATCACTGTCTGTGGGCCTACGCTGCTGAGGCGTCTGCGTGAACACGTGTGTGCGGCCTATTTCATCAAGGTCCGATCGCGGCTGAGAAAGAAGTCCGGCAAAGGAGCGGGTGCATTTAAGGTGGTTCTCACTGTTCCGGAGACCCCCGCCAGGTACACAGGGTGTTAGTTATTCTGCGGTGGAAGTCGGGTATCCGACAATAGGCACTGTACAGTGGGGTATCTTCCAGCTGTCCCTATATCTCTGCGGCCATAAGTCGCCACACCTCGCCACTTCACCAGGGGTCAGTTGAGAGCTGTAGGAGTCTTTTTATGCGTTATAAGCCCAGCTTTAGTGATGTGATCGTTACTAGTTTTAGGCAAAGCATGCTAGGGACTACAGAGCGCTAACAGAAAGCAGCCATCACGATCAGTGGCTAGGCTCCGCCCCCCCAAGTTTGTATTTATTTTAACTCGGTAGAATAGTTACTAAATAGTTATTAACTATTTAATAACTATCTAGCTAAAATAAATACAAACTGACCTGTAAAATAAAACCTAACCCTACAATTAAATAAATTCCCTAAATTAAATACAATTCCCTAAATTAAATAAAATTAGCTACATTACAAAAAAAACAAACACTAAATTACAGAAAAAAAATTGCAAGATCTTTAAATTTATTACACAATCTAATAGCCCTATCAAAATAAAAAAAGCCCACCAAAATTAAAAAAAAACGTAGCCTAAACTAAACTACCAATAGTCCTTAAAAGGGCCTTTTGTGGGGCATTGCCCCAAAGAAATCAGCTCTTTTACCTGTAAAAAAAAATACAAACAGCCACCCCAACAGTAAAACCAACCACCCACACAACCAACCCCCCAAATAAAACTCTAACTAAAAAAACCTTTTTGGATGGGCATTGCCCTTAAAAGGGCATTTAGCTCTATTGCGGCCCAAAGCCCTAACCTAGAAATAAAACCCACCCAATAAACCCTTAAAAAATCCTAACACTAACCCCCGAATATCTACTTACCGGGAGAAGTCTTCATCCAAACGGCAAGAAGTCCTCAACGAAGCCGGGAGAAGTCTTCATCCAAGCCGGCATCTTCTATATTCATCCTTCCGCATCTTCTATATTCATCCTTCTGACGCGGAGCGGCTCCATCTTCAAGACATCCGGCGCGGTGCATCCTCTTCTTACGATGGCTTCTTCTACAATGAAGGTTCCTTTAAATGACGTCATCCAAGATGGCGTCCCTTAGATTCCGATTAGCTGATAGAATACTATCAGCCAATTGGAATTAAGGTTGAAAAAATCCTATTGGCTGATGCAATCAGCCAATAGGATTGAACTTTAATCCTATTAATCCTATTCAGCCAATAGGATTGAGCTCACATTCTATTGGCTGTTCCAGACTTCTCCCGGTAAGTGGATCTTCGGGGGTTAGTGTTAGGATTTTTTAAGGGTTTATTTGGTGGGTTTTATTTTTAGGTTAGGGCTTTGAGCCGCAATAGAGCTAAATGCCCCATTCAAATGATCTTTTCAGGGTAATGTGGAGCTTAGGTTTTTTTAGTTAGGGTTTTATTTGGGGGGTTGGTTGTGTGGGTGGTGGGTTTTACTGTTGGGGGGGTTGTTTGTATTTTTTTTACAGGTAAAAGAGGGCTATTTGTAGTTTAGTTTAGGCTAGGGTTTTTTTTTAGATTAGGTAAAATTAGTTTAAAGATCTTGTAATTTGTTTTTTCTGTAATTTAGTGGGGGTTTTTTTTTTGTAATTTAGCTAATTGTATTTAATTTAGGGAATTGTATTTAATTTAGGGAATTTATTTAATTGTAGGGTTAGGTTAGGTGTTAGTGTAAGACAGGTTAGGTTTTATTTTATAGCTCAATTTGTATTTATTTTAGCTAGGTAATTATTAAATAGTTAATAACTATTTAGTAACAATTCTACCTAGTTAAAATAAATACAAACTTGCCTGTGAAATAAAAAGAAAACCTAAGCTAGATACAATGTAACTATTAGTTATATTGTAGCTAGCTTAGGGTTTATTTTACAGGTAAGTATTTAGTTTTAAATAGGAATTATTTAGTTATTAATTGTAACTTTTTTTTTTAAATATATTTATTTTTTATTAAGTTATATGCATAAAATATAACAAAGGCATTATTCCAACAATAAAGATTAGCAAGTTGCAATTGTACAGTACTTAGGCTAGAGAGGTATAAGGTAAACCTCCTAAGCATCAAAATTCAAGTAGCCAGTCCATGTGAGTTTTAGTCTATTCATCCGGGCTAATGTCTTTGGCAAACCGAAGAAATATAACTCCATTAGTTCGCTTATTTTTGTTTGCTTATGCTCTTGAATATAGGACTGTTACAGAAGAGTATTACAAAAATCTGAGTGCATATGATGAAACCTCAATTTAACAAAACCACTACGCATCAATACTAAACTTCATTTGTAGCAAAAGAAAAGAAAAAAAAACAGAAAAAAGAACAAAAACAAGAAAACAGAACAAAAATAAAAACAACAACATGGTAGGTTACAATATTAAAGATGGAGTTGCATGTGCTCGGGTGTCAGAGATATTGCTACATTACATCTAAGTTAGCGCTTGTTGGGAAGTAATGTGATCCTTCTATGAGAAGCTATTAAATAGCATATGTGACTATGATCATTTATGTCAATCCTACTTGGGCTGATATTTATATGACTCCCATAGGAGTAGCATGTCTTCAAAAAAGGTCAAACCTCCTATTTGGAGATAATGAAATCTTTCTAATACCATATCTGAGTTAACTAATTTCACCCATTCACTAACAGTAGGGATTTTGGTTGTTTTCCAGCATCTGGGTATCATTTGTTTTGCCGTGTTTAGCATAATATGAAACAGTTGTTTGCGTATTTTGCATGTTATGGGGGGATCGTTGTGGAGAAGTGCTAATTCTATGCTCGGGTTAATTTGCGTGTGTAAAACTGCATTAATTTCTTGGAAAATTGCTGACCAAAAATTTCTAATAGGTTCACAATCCCACCATATATGTGTCATATGTCCTGGTAGGTCGCAACCCCTCCAGCAGTGGCCTGAACTCCCTTTAAAAATACGCTTAATTTTGGCTGGGGTCATGTACCATCGCATACAGACTTTAATGTTTGTCTCTTTCGCTCTTGCCGAGTGAGCTGAATGCGATAAATTCTCAAATCTTAACTGCCAGTCTTTAGTGAGAGTAGTTGTTTCAAGCTCTCTATCCCACCCTGCAGTGAATGAAGGCAGGTTCGGGAATCTATTTTCCAAAACCAGTTTGTATAGTGTAGAAACCGATCTGGGACCTTTTAAGTCACTCAAGCATGCTTGCTCGAATTTTGTCAGAGGTCGCATAAAATCTGCTTTACTTTTATGTGTGAGTAGAAAATGTCTCGCCTGATGGTAATTAAACCAGGAGGCGAAAAAGGGAATTGATAGTGAGTCTATTTGTTGCTTGGATTTTACCTTGTTGTTTTCTAATAAGGTGTGGATCTGTATTGGGGAGATTTGGGTGGCACCTGTGCTCTTCTCTTGTGCAAGTCCCGGGGGAAACTCTGGATTAAGTATCAAGCTTGTAAGTGGGGAATATTTTGAAGAGATTTTTGGATATGTTTTGAGGACATGTAGCCAGTCTCTACAGGTCTCATTAGACGTGGAGGACTGGGAGATAGAAGGATCCTAGTGCCTGGATATTCCAGCATTTGTTTCCTAAGTGAGTTGTGTCTGCCATGTTTGTTTCTATTTGTACCCACCCCTTAGATCTATCTCCCTCATGGTTGCACCACTCCAGTACACGCTGAAGAGAGATCGCAAGTTTATATGAGTTAAGGTGTGGGACTCCCAGGCCTCCTTGCTCAGGAACTTTATAAATCGTGCTTTTATTAATACGCGGTGGTCTGTGTCTCCATATATAGTCATTCAGTATTTTTTGCAAGATATCTACTTCCCTGGATATGTGCTGGACCGGTACGGTCTGTAAGATATATAATGCTTTAGGTAGTAGTACCATCTTAGCTGCTTGGATTCTACCCAACCACGTAATATTTTTTAGAAGCCAGGAGGAGGTCAGGGACTGAAACTCATTAATTAGTTCCCCATAGTTGTGTTTGCGTGTTGATTGACTGTTTGGAGTCAAGGAGACTCCCAGATATTTAAGACGGTTGTTTTGTACTTTTAATGGGCAGAGTGCTCTGATGTCCTCTAGCGTCTGTTGGGGAATCCCGATCGGTAAAAATTCCGACTTTGTCATGTTAACTAGAAAATTAGATACCCTGCCGAAAGAAGAGAGCTCAGTCATTGCATGTGTGATAGATCTAAGTGGATCGGTTATTGTCAGTAGGAGGTCGTCTGCGTAGATTGCCATTTTATGCTGTCTAGTTCCTGCTGTAATTCCTGTAATGTGCGGGTTCTCTCTGATTCTAATTGCGAGTGGTTCAAGTGATAAAATAAATAACAATGGGGATAGAGGGCAACCCTGTCTCGACCCGTTTCTGATTTCAAAGGGCTCAGAGAGCGTCCCATTCACTCTCACCTGTGCTGTTGGGTTAGAATATAGGGCCATCATTTTTTGGATAAACTGGTCGGGGAAATTAAATCTACTAAGAGTCGCTTGTAAATAAATCCAGTCGAGTCTGTCAAATGCCTTTTCGGCGTCAGTGGATAAAAAGAGGGCTGGGGTGTTAGTCATGGAAACAAGGTCTATAAGATTAAGTACTTTCACGGTGTTATCTTTCGCTTCTCTATTGGGTACGAAACCTGCCTGGTCCTGATGAATTAGTTCTGGGAGAAATTTATTTATGCGGGAGGCCAAAATTTTTGCATATAGTTTCAAGTCTGTATTAAGTAGGGATATTGGTCTAAAGTTGGCGGGGACATCAGGCACCCTGCCCGGTTTTTCTAATACTGAGATATGTGCTTGTAACATGGTATCGGGAAATCTATAGTCTTCTGCTATGTGATTAAATAAGGAGGTTAAATGTGGGGCAAGATATTTTGAAAAGGTTTTATAGTACAAGCCTGAGAAACCATCTGGTCCCGGCGCTTTGTTAGATTTTAGGGTACGTATAGCATCTAATACTTCTTTAATGGTAAAGGGTTGGTTCAGGGACTCTCTTTGCTCGCTACTTAGTTGTGGTATTTGTATACTAGAAAGGTATTGGTAGCATTCGCGGCTATGAGCTGTGTCTTCTATATCCGGGAATAAGTTATAAAGTTTATGATAAAAAGATTTAAATACTTCAGCTATTTTATGGGTGTCTTCTAGTCGTTTCCCTGACTCATTTTTAATTGAGTGAATGTATGTTTTTTGTTGTCTATGTTTTAAAGCTCTTGCTAGCCATTTCCCTGCTTTGTTGCCCTCCCTATAGAATGTCTGTTGGAAGGACAATAGTTGTCTTTGAGCATCTATCTGGAGTAAGTTGTTTAGTTGTGCACGCTTTGAATTGATGTTATCCAAAACAAGATTGTTGTCAGGGGATTGCTTGTGTAGATAATCTAAATCAGCAATTTCTTTAGCTAAGGTGGTATATTCTTCTCTCCTCTTTCTTGTTATATATGCTTTAAGTTTAATGAGTTCGCCTCTGATTGTACTTTTGTGTGCCTCCCATATTTTTGTAAAATGTACATCTGGGGTGTTGTTAGTTGTGAAATATGATTTAATATGTTTGGCTAGTCTCTTTACTTGCTGTTTCCCCTTGAGGAGTGATTCATCTAGTCTCCATTGGTACTGTCTCAGCGGAGCTGAGGGCCACGCTATCTCACATGATGCCAGCGAGTGATCTGACCAGGTGGTGTGTCTGATTTCAGCTGTTTTCAGGTATGAAAGAGTTAAGTGATCCACAAAAATGTAATCTAATCTAGAATAGCAACTATTGGGGATCGAGAAAAATGTGAAGTCTTTTTTTTGGGGATTGGAATATCTCCATGTGTCGTGTACCCCAAGCAATTTAAGATTTTTCCAGATGTTTTGCATGTTTGGAATTTTTTGTCTGGTTTTGGGGTTGGAGCAATCAATCTGGGGGTCTAAAGGAACATTAAGGTCGCCTGCTATGATCAAGGAACCTTTGGTCTGAGCTAAGATTGAGTTAGTAGTTGCATTAATAAATTTGCTCTGACGTCTATTGGGTGCATATAAGTTCACCAGTGTGATGGGTTTGCCAAAAAGAAGGCCTGTAACACATAGGTACCTGCCTTCTTTGTCCTGTTCTACATGTATTTTACTAAAGGCAAGTGACTTGTGGATTAGTATACTGACGCCATTAATTTTCTTGGCTGGGTGCGAACTGTGAAAGTGCTGTGGATAGTTAGATGAAAAGAACTTGGGTATGTGTTTTGTTTTAAAGTGTGTCTCCTGTAGCATAAGGATCTGGCCCCCTTTCTTATGGAGATCCAACAGTGCCATCCTACGCTTATTCGGACAATTTAGCCCTTTTGTATTTTGAGATATAATTGTAAAAGCCTGTGAAGTGTTTCTATTCATTGTACCTATTTTTGTACTATATGACCCAGTGCTTGGATAATGCCCTCACATACCTCCCTCTGAAACACTCCGAGCACAGCTGTTTATGCGTATGTAACATAGTAGTAACCTTAAAAAAAAGAGAAAAAATTATAAAAAAGTAAGTGACAAAACATTTTACCCCTTTCTTAGCTGAAAGGGTACAATACATTATCTTAACTATAGGAGAGTATATCTCCCAACTGGCTGAGAGTAAAAGTAGTACAGTTGTCCCATTGTAACAGGGAGAGGAGAAAACAATAGTAATACAGTAAACAATTCTGAATTAAATACTAAACTAATTTGAACCAGCCTAACGGCCTCTGAAAAGAAGATAAAGGATTAGCATTGGACCCGTGAAACATAGCCATTAGCATAACATATTGCTAGCAAGTAAAAGTCTCTAGTCTTTCAAACTCCTATTTTTAGCATTACCAGGACTGCCTATGCAACAAAAATTGTCCTTTATCACAAGGAAGTCTTTCACAGTTATTTCCTAGGAAAGAAAAACATGCAAGATAGTATGGCGATATTATTGTGCCATCAAACATATTTAAAAGGATACAGCTTATCTGTCTCAGGGACCTCCGTTCTCCTGCAGGTTATTTTGATTGCCTGCGTTCAGCATGCGTGTTCTTCTCTGTTGTACCTGCTGCCATTCCCGCCTCTGAGGTAGCGGGTTAGTACTAAGACCCGGTTTGTGTTGGTTTTGTGCATCTTCTCCCTCCTCAATCATGGGAGGTATAACATCTAGGGCCTTGCAGATCTGTTTGATATCTCCTGGTGTAGTGCATATGAATCTCTTTCCTTGCCAGGGGATAATTAACTGAAAGGGAAACCCCCACCTGTATGGGATATTTTGTTTTCTGAGAAGCATAGTAAAAGGTTTAAGTTCTTTTCTCTTGAAAAGGGTCCTCTGCGATAAGTCTGTGTAAAATTGAAGATCAGCATTTTCGTACTTGATAGGTTGTTTTTCACGAGCCAGCTTCATAAGTTCTTCTTTGACTTGGTAATTTGTTAATCGTACAATTATGTCTCTAGGTGGTTATGTGTCTAGTGGTTTAGGGCGGAGTGCCCTATGGGCTCTGTCTATCTCAATCTTTACTGGGGACTCTGTTTGTTTCAAAAAGTTAAAGAGATCTTGTAGATATTGCTCCAAGCCCGATGGCGGTATGGATTCAGGGACACCTCTGATTCTGATATTATGCCTTCTGCTTCTATTTTCGGCATCGTCAATTTTTTCTTCCAGGCCCAGTATGACTTCATTTTGTTTGTGGATAGTGGTATGTAGGTCAGATATTGCCATATTATGAGTATCCAGTGTAGTTTCCACTGCTTCCACTCTATGCCCTATTTCAGACATTTCTTTCTTTAGGTCATTGATTTCCTCTTTAATGCATTGTTTAACTTGCAGAGCTAAAGTCGAGAAATCTTTTTTTGAGGGAAGTGATGCAAATAAAGCTTTAGGCACTGTGATGGTGTCTGTCATAGTTTCAGAATCCGATTCTGAAGATGAATATGCTGCAGCAGAGTCTTGATCTTCATTGGGATTTAAGCTTGTAGATTTGACCTCTACCGATTTGAAAAAGTTGTTAACTGAGGGAGTAGTCTGACTGCTTTGTTACAGACCCTTTTTTGTTGATTTTTTTAGGAGACATGTTTGCCTTGTTCAATGTCCCAGTCTGTGTTTTAAAGATACCCTTTGCACAGGTTAAAATCAAGTGAGGACTCAGCACATTAATGGGTTGTACAGTAAGGTTTGTGCCCAACAAAGGTATTCTGATCAGGCGTTCACAGAGCTATGTTACTTATTGTGGCTTAGGAGCTGCAATATATATCACTGCCCGCCGTGTATTTCTTGTGGATTGGGCCTAGTACCTGGGTATTGCTGCTTTGCACAGTAAACAAATGATAGATATGTGTAAGTTCCCTTTTAAACGTCAGGCTGTGAGGTAGGCCTTATCTTCAATGGAATATAAAACAAGTTGAAACTTTACCCCTTGTGCTGTAAGGATTGCCGCCTGCAGTTTACATGCATATATGTGGAGTCGCAAATAGATGTTCCCTTCAGTCATAAGCATATTATGGGGATGGATAAAGCCCTTTGAACTCGGTCATACTGGTCTTGAGCATAGCATTTTCCCTTAAGTGTTGCTTCCTATAATGCCTCTCTGACATATAGACATTTCTCAAATATTGCAGGTCTGCACAAACAAGTTTCTCCGTTACTGATCTTGATCATCCATGTCTCACACATCCACGTGTATCTAAGATGTACTCTCTCTCAATAGTGGCCCATTGCTGCGCAGTGTTTTAAACTTGTAAGTGTCTCAAAACAATTGCGGTCTTTGTGCTCGGACCCGTGTTATGTTTGCTAGCCGACAGCTCTTATTCTAGGTAATATCCCATACACTCAAATTACCTTTTGTTCAACTGCCGCTGTAGATGTAAGTCGCGTCTGTACTTTGCATGAGGTTCCGGTGCATGTAGGCCCAGCAAATCACGCACATCAACTGCTGTTGTAAACGGGTTACCGAGCGCGCCCCAGCCTCACATCTGACAGCCCTCTCTTCTCTTGGGCTATATAACAACTCGGGGCTAAATTATTCTCCCGATTATGGCAGATTAACACTTCTCAGCCAGACAGGGCACAGGAGCCGTTTCAAGCCGCAGCCATTTCCTTGGCTGGCTAGCTCCGCCCCCCCTATTAATTGTAACTTTTATTTAGATTTATTTTAATTATATTTAAATTAGGGGGGGTTAGGGTTGGAGTTAGACTTTGGGTTAGGGGTTAATAAATTTAGTATAGTGGCGGCGACGTTGGGGGCGGCAGATTAGGGCTAATAAATGTAGGTAGGTGGTGGCGATGTTAGGGGCGGCAGATTAGGGGTAAATAATATTTAACTAATGTTTGCAATGCGGGAGTGCGGCGGTTTACTGGTTAATATGTTCATTATAGTGGTGGCGAGGTCTGGAGCGGCAGATTAGGGGTTAATAAGTATAATGTAGGTGTCGGCGATGTCTTGGCGGCAAATTAGGGGTTAATAAATATAATGTAGGTGTCGGCGATGTTGGGGGCAGCAGATTAGGGGTTAGTAAGTATAATGTAGGTGGCGGCGATGTCGGGCGGCAGATTAGGGGTTAATAAATATAATGTAGGTGTCAGCGATGTTGGGGGCGGCAGATTAGGGGTTAATAAGTGTAAGATTAGGGGTGTTTAGACTAGGGGTGTTAGGTGTAAACATAAAATGTGTTTCCCCATAGGAATCAATGGGGCTGCGTTACTGAGCTTTACGCTGCTTTTTTGCAGGTGTTAGACTTTTTCTCATCCGGCTCTCCCCATTGATGTCTATGGGTAAATTGTGCACGAGCACGTACAACAAGATCACCACTGACTTTTATTATAGTGTTTGTGATGTGGGAGGGCCTCGGTTTAGGGTTTAATACAGTGGGGCAAAAAAGTATTTAGTCAGCCACCAATTGTGCAAATAGGTATACCTCAACTATGAGAGACAAAATGTGGAAACAAATCCAGACAATCACAATGTCTGATTTGGAAAGAATTTATTTTCGTATTATGGTGGAAAATAAGTATTTGGTCATCTACAAGCAAACAATATTTCTGGCTCTCACATACATGTATCTTCTTCTTTAAGAGGCTCCTCCACTCATTACCTGTATTAATGGCACCTGTTTGAACTTGTTATCAGTATAAAAGACACCTGTCCACAACCTCAAACAGTCACACTCCAAACTCCACTATGGTGAAGACCAAAGAGCTGTCGAAGGACACCAGAAACAAAATTGTAGACCTGCACCAGGCTGGGAAGACTGAATCTGCAATAGACAAGCAGCTTGGTGTGAAGAAATCAACTTTGGGAGCAATAATTAGAAAATGGAAGACATACAAGACCACTAATAATCTACCTCGATCTGGGGCTCCACGCAAGATCTCACCCGTGGGGTCAAAATGATCACAAGAACGGTGAGCAAACATCCCAGAGCCATACGGGGGGACCTAGTGAATGACCTGCAGAGAGCTGGGACCAACGTAACAAAGGCTACCATCAGTAACACACTACGCTGCCAGGGACTCAGATCCTGCAGTGCCAGACGTGTTCCCCTGCTTAAGCCAGTACATGTCCGGGCCCATCTGAAGTATGCTAAAGAGCATTTGGATGATCCAGAATGGCATATGGTCAGATGAAACCAAAGTAGAACTGTTTGGTAGAAACACAACTCGTCGTGTTGGGAGGAGAGAGAATGCTGAGTTCCAACCAAAGAACACCATACCTACTGTGAAGCATGGGGTAGGCAACATCATGCTTTGGGGCTGTTTCTCTGCAAAGGGAACAGGACGACTGATCCATGTACATGAAAGAATGAATGAGGCCATGTGTCATGAGATTTCAAGTGCAAACCTCCTTCCATCAGCAAGGGCATTGAAGATGAAACGTGGCTCGTTCTTTCAGCATGACAATGATCCCAAACACAACGCCCAGCCAACGAAGGAGTGGCTTCGTAAGAAGCATTTCAAGGTCCTGGAGTAGCCTAGCCAGTCTCCAGATCTCAACCCCATAGAAAACCTTTGGAGGGAGGTGAAAGTCAGTTTTGCCCAGCAACAACCCCAAAACATCACTGCTCTAGAGGAGATCTGCATGCAGGAATGGGCCAACATACCAGCAACAGTGTGTGACAACCTTGTGAAGACTTATAGAAAACATTTGACCTCTGTCATTGCCAACAAAGGCTATATAACAAAGTATTGAGATGAACTTTTGATATTGACCAAATACTTATTTTCCACCATAATATGCAAATAAATTATTTCCAAATTAGACAATGTGACTGTTTAGATTTGTTTCCACATTTTGTCTCTCATAGTTGAGGTATACCTATGATGAAAATTACAGGCCTCTCTCAACTTCTTAAGTGGGAGAACTTGCACAATTGGTGGCTGACTAAATACTATTTTGCCCCACTGTAGGTAGTTTATGGGTGTTAGTGTACTTTTTAGCACTTTAGTTATGAGTTTTATGCTACAGCGTTGTAGTGTAAAACTCATAACTACTGACTTTAGAATGCGTTACGAATCTTGACGGGATAAGCTGTACCGCTCACTTTTTTGGCCTCCCAGGACAAGCTTGTAATACCGGCGCTATGGAAGTCCCATTGAAAATAGACTATACGCAAATTGCGTAAGTTGATTTGCGGTAAGGCCAAAAAAGTGTGCGGTGCTCCTAAATCTGCAAGACTTGTAATAGCAGCGGTAGTAAAAAAGCAGCGTTATGAGCCATAAAGCTGCTTTTTTACTCATAATGCAAGACTCGTAATCTAGCCGATAGTATAGAATTATACAATAAAATACATATAACTTAAGCATTATATCTACATGTGTCCCCACAGCTCCTACTGATTTAATAGGAAGTTTTTTTTTTCCTTATTAGCAAGGTAGATCACAAACATGAAATATCTATAGGCGTTCTGTAGAAGTTTGATAGGTGTACCATGGAGTAACCTGTATTTTAAACATCACAATGAATGTATAAAATTCAAAGCACTGCCCTCCATGTTAGGTACACCTTTTCAGCCATATCAGTCTAGCCTACTTTTCACGGGAGAGAATTCCCAGTTTGTTAAATTTGTAGTATGTTCAATTACACAAAGGTCACACAGCATTATTACAAGTGTTCCTACACAGAAACATTTTGTATTTCAAGGAACGGCACAGACAATATAGTGTAGGAACTATTCAAATACTAAAAGACCAAACCACCCCCCCCGTCCGGCTGATATCGCATTTGAGTGGTGATGTGGGCAGACTTTTGTTGAAGCTGCAATACCTATTATTTAAAAAAAACAACTAATAAATATTTATATATACACAATAATATCACTTAATCCACACACAGGCCAAGATAAATAGGACAAAAATGCCTCATAATGTCCATCAAAGCATTTAAGTGCAAACCATAAGGTGTTTAATTGTGACATTTAAAACAAAGTAATAAATAATTGTTTTGGAATGTAGGTTGTAGCTTTCTGATATTTGTTAATATTTCTGCAAATTAATGGTATTTTCTGAAAGTAAATGTTTTCTGAACCCCCCCCCACAAAAAACAAACAAACATATACGGCTAGATTACGAGTTTTTCGTTTTGAGCTGTGCGGTGCTAACGAGCAGTTTATGCTCGATGCTCACTTACAGACAGCGCTGGTATTACGGGTTTTTACAACCCAGACAAGAAGTGAGCATTGAGCAAAATTCTGCTCCTTACCGCACCCCAATACCAGTGCTGCTTACGTTAGCGGTGAGCTGGTGTAACATGCTCGTGCATGATTTCCCCATAGGATTCAATGGGGAGAGCCGGCTGAAAAAAAGTCTAACACCTGCAAAAAAGCAGAGTAAAGCTCCTTAACGCAGCCCCATTGATTTCTATGGGGAAATACATTTTATGTCTACACCCTAACATGAACCCCGAGTCTAAACACCCCATATCTTATACTTATTAACCCCTAATCTGCTGCCCCTGACATTGCCGACACCTACTGTTTTAGATGTTATCTCACAGCGCTCATACTATTCCCAAAGAAGCTTTGAGATAATGGGATACCTAGCTGCCCCTGAAAGTAATGTATAGTAGTAGTTGGATATCAAAAAGCGCCTAACTAAAGGCTATGGGAAGTGGGTCTAGATGACGGATATTCCTAACTGTCTATAAATGATGATTCCACTTATATAAGTGACCAATGCAGAATTGTTAGTTCAAATTTGTTATTCTACATCTATAAGTGACCAGTGCAAAGTGGTTATATTAGACAAATTTGGCTAGTTTATTTGATAAATACAATATTAAATTAAAATTTAGACAATATAGTTGAACATGGATCCATGTATTAAAAGCATTTGATAGAAGTCTATTATAAATGACAATCAATAATCATATTAAAATCACAATAGGTTGACAAATGTTCTGATTAAAATTCTAATTAAATTACAGGAATTGAGTATGTGATATCACCAACCGGTTAAGGTCGTGAGATTGATTAAAAAGTTCCTAGTCTTTGATTTTATCCTCTTCTTGGAGTGAAAACAATGTGAAAAAATAAATAATATAATGTGATAAAAAATAATGAAAAAATATCTGTCCAGATAGTTAAAAAATTCAAAAATTCAAAAATTCAAAAATGTATAAAAATATATATAATAGTTAATATCCAAAAGTGTCTTGGTGCTCTAATTTCCAAAAAACGTTTTTGTGACTGTGAAGTGTCCAAAAATTTGAAAAGATGGATAATAAAAAATAATAATAAAAGTTAAGATTGTGATCAAATCTATCCAATAAATTGTATCCAATGAAATTGTATCCAATAAATTGTTTTGTGTTCACTGTGTTATAAAATAAAATAGTGACTGATGGAAATCCTCCCTCTGGGGATCTCCTTAGTAGGTGATTGCTGTTTGTGTTTTATTCATGGGGTATTCGGTCTGTGATATAGACTCAATCCTTATATAAAACCTGCAAACAACAGAAATGACATAGTGCAATAATGCTACAAATGTAATAAAAATATTAAAATGTTGCTCACCAGTTGCTGCCAACGCGTTTCGGCCTCTTAGTTAGGCCTTTCTCAAGACTATATTTTGGGTGAGTTATGGTGGCTACTTAAAGGCATACTAAGCCAATCAAAAGACCGTAATTTTTGCCGACACCTACATCCAAGATGGCGTCCCTTAGATTTCGATTGGCTGATAGAATTCTATCAGCCAATCGGAATTAAGGTAGGAAAAATCCTATTGGCTGATGCAATTAGCCAATAGGATTGAACTTCAATCCTATTGGCTGATGCAATTAGCCAATAGGATTGAACTTCAATCCTATTGGCTGTTCCAATCAGCCAATAGAATGCCAGCTCAATCCTATTGGCTGATTGCATCAGCCAATAGTATTTTTTCTACCTTAATTACGATTGGCTGATAGAATTCTATCAGCCAATCGGAATTGAAGGGACGCCATCTTGGATGACGTCACTTAAAGGTACCTTCATTCTTCAGTCGCCGTGGAAAGAAGTGGATGCTCCTCGTCGGATGTCTTGAAGATGGACCCGCTCCGCGCCGGATGGATGAAGATAGAAGATGCCGTCTGGATGAAGACTTCTGCCCGTCTGGAGGACCACTTCTGCCCGTCTGGAGGACCACTTCTGCCGGATTCGTTGAGGACTTTGGCCCGGTTGGGTGAAGACTTCTCCCAGTAAGGTGATCTTCAATGGGTTAGTGTTAGGTTTTTTTAAGGGGGTATTGGGTGGGTTTTAGAGTAGGGTTGTTTGTGTGGGTGCTGGGTTTTAATGTTGGGGGGGGATTTGTAATTTTTTTTACAGGTAAAAGAGCTGATTACTTTGGGGCAATGCCCCGCAAAAGGCCCTTTTAAGGTCTATTTGTAATTTAGTGTAGGGTAGGGCTTTTTCATTTTGGGGGGTCTTTTTTATTTTGTTAGGGGAATTAGATTAGGTGTAATTAGTTTTAAAATCTTGTAATTTGTTGATTATTTTCTGTAATTCAGGCCTAGATTTAGAGTTCGGCGGTAGCCGTCAAAACCAGCGTTAGAGGCTCCTAACGCTGGTTTTGGCCGCCCGCTGGTATTTGGAGTCAGTGATTAAAGGGTCTAACGCTCACTTTACAGCCGCGACTTTTCCATACCGCAGATCCCCCTACGCCATTTGCGTAGCCTATCTTTTCAATGGGATCTTTCTAACGCTGGTATTTAGAGTCGTTTCTGCAGTGAGCGTTAGAGCTCTAACGACAAGATTCCAGCCGCCTGAAAATAGCAGGAGTTAAGAGCTTTCTGGCTAACGCCGGTTTATAAAGCTCTTAACTACTGTACCCTAAAGTACACTAACACCCATAAACTACCTATGTACCCCTAAACCGAGGTCCCCCCACATCGCCGCCACTCGATTAAAATTTTTAACCCCTAATCTGCCGACCGCCACCTACGTTATACTTATGTACCCCTAATCTGCTGCCCCTAACACCGCCGACCCCTGTATTATATCTATTAACCCCTAACTTGCCCCCCACAACGTCGCCGCAAGCTACTTAAAATAATTAACCCCTAATCTTCCGACCGCAAATCGCCGCCACCTACGTTATCCCTATGTACCCCTAATCTGCTACCCCTAACATCGCCGACCCCTATGTTATATTTATTAACCCCTAATCTGCCCCCCTCAACGTCGCCGACACCTACCTACACTTATTAACCCCTAATCTGCCGAGCGGACCTGAGCGCTACTATAATAAAGTTATTAACCCCTAATCCGCCTCACTAACCCTATCATAAATAGTATTAACCCCTAATCTGCCCTCCCTAACATCGCCGACACCTACCTTCAATTATTAACCCCTAATCTGCCGACCGGAGCTCACCGCTATTCTAATAAATGTATTAACCCCTAAAGCTAAGTCTAACCCTAACACTAACACCCCCCTAAGTTAAATATAATTTTTATCTAACGAAATAAATTAACTCTTATTAAATAAATAATTCCTATTTAAAGCTAAATACTTACCTGTAAAATACATCCTAATATAGCTACAATATAAATTATAATTATATTATAGCTATTTTAGGATTAATATTTATTTTACAGGCAACTTTGTAATTATTTTAACCAGGTACAATAGCTATTAAATAGTTAAGAACTATTTAATAGTTACCTAGTTAAAATAATAACAAATTTACCTGTAAAATAAATCCTAACCTAAGATATAATTAAACCTAACACTACCCTATCAATAAAATAATTAAATAAACTACCTACAATTACCTACAATTAACCTAACACTACACTATCAATAAATTAATTAAACACAATTGCTACAAATAAATACAATTAAATAAACTATCTAAAGTACAAAAAATAAAAAAGAACTAAGTTACAGAAAATAATAAAATATTTACAAACATAAGAAAAATATTACAACAATTTTAAACTAATTACACCTACTCTAAGCCCCCTAATAAAATAACAAAGCCCCCCAAAATAAAAAATTCCCTACCCTATTCTAAAATACAAATATTACAAGCTCTTTTACCTTACCAGCCCTGACCCGGGCCCTTTGCGGGGCATGCCCCAAGAATTTCAGCTCTTTTGCCTGTAAAAAAAAACATACAATACCCCCCCCCCAACATTACAACCCACCACCCACATACCCCTAATCTAACCCAAACCCCCCTTAAATAAACCTAACACTACCCCCCTGATGATCTTCCTACCTTGTCTTCACCATGCCAGGTTCACCGATCCGTCCTGGCTCCAAGATCTTCATCCAACCCAAGCGGGGGCTAGACATCCACTGAAGAAGTCCAGAAGAGGGTCCAAAGTCTTCCTCCTATCCGGCAAGAAGAGGACATCCGGACCGGCAAACATCTTCTCCAAGCGGCATCTTCTATCTTCTTCCATCCGATGACGACCGGCTCCATCTTGAAGACCTCCAGCGCGGATCCATCCTCTTCTTCCGACGACTAGACGACGAATGACGGTTCCTTTAAGGGACGTCATCCAAGATGGCGTCCCTCGAATTCCGATTGGCTGATAGGATTCTATCAGCCAATCGGAATTAAGGTAGGAATTTTCTGATTGGCTGATGGAATCAGCCAATCAGAATATAGTTCAATCCGATTGGCTGATCCAATCAGCCAATCAGATTGAGCTCGCATTCTATTGGCTGATCGGAACAGCCAATAGAATGCGAGCTCAATCTGATTGGCTGATTGGATCAGCCAATCGGATTGAACTATATTCTGATTGGCTGATTCCATCAGCCAATCAGAAAATTCCTACCTTAATTCCGATTGGCTGATAGAATCCTATCAGCCAATCGGAATTCGAGGGACGCCATCTTGGATGACGTCCCTTAAAGGAACCGTCATTCGTCGTCTAGTCGTCGGAAGAAGAGGATGGATCCGCGCTGGAGGTCTTCAAGATGGAGCCGGTCGTCATCGGATGGAAGAAGATAGAAGATGCCGCTTGGAGAAGATGTTTGCCGGTCCGGATGTCCTCTTCTTGCCGGATAGGAGGAAGACTTTGGACCCTCTTCTGGACTTCTTCAGTGGATGTCTAGCCCCCGCTTGGGTTGGATGAAGATCTTGGAGCCAGGACGGATCGGTGAACCTGGCATGGTGAAGACAAGGTAGGAAGATCATCATGGGGGTAGTGTTAGGTTTATTTAAGGGGGGTTTGGGTTAGATTAGGGGTATGTGGGTGGTGGGTTGTAATGTTGGGGGGGGGGTATTGTATGTTTTTTTTTACAGGCAAAAGAGCTGAAATTCTTGGGGCATGCCCCGCAAAGGGCCCTGTTCAGGGCTGGTAAGGTAAAAGAGCTTGTAATATTTGTAATTTAGAATAGGGTAGGGAATTTTTTATTTTGGGGGGCTTTGTTATTTTATTAGGGGGCTTAGAGTAGGTGTAATTAGTTTAAAATTGTTGTAATATTTTTCTTATGTTTGTAAATATTTTATTATTTTCTGTAACTTAGTTCTTTTTTATTTTTTGTACTTTAGATAGTTTATTTAATTGTATTTATTTGTAGCAATTGTGTTTAATTAATTTATTGATAGTGTAGTGTTAGGTTAATTGTAGGTAATTGTAGGTAGTTTATTTAATTATTTTATTGATAGGGTAGTGTTAGGTTTAATTATATCTTAGGTTAGGATTTATTTTACAGGTAAATTTGTTATTATTTTAACTAGGTAACTATTAAATAGTTCTTAACTATTTAATAGCTATTGTACCTGGTTAAAATAATTACAAAGTTGCCTGTAAAATAAATATTAATCCTAAAATAGGTATAATATAATTATAATTTATATTGTAGCTATATTAGGATTTATTTTACAGGTAAGTATTTAGCTTTAAATAGGAATCATTTATTTAATAAGAGTTAATTTATTTCGTTAGATAAAAATTATATTTAACTTAGGGGGGTGTTAGTGTTAGGGTTAGACTTAGCTTTAGGGGTTAATACATTTATTAGAATAGCGGTGAGCTCCGGTCGGCAGATTAGGGGTTAATAATTGAAGGTAGGTGTCGGCGATGTTAGGGAGGGCAGATTAGGGGTTAATACTATTTATGATAGGGTTAGTGAGGCGGATTAGGGGTTAATAACTTTATTATAGTAGCGCTCAGGTCCGCTCGGCAGATTAGGGGTTAATAAGTGTAGGCAGGTGTCGGCGACGTTGTGGGGGGCAGATTAGGGGTTAATAAATATAACATAGGGGTCGGCGATGTTAGGGCAGCAGATTAGGGGTACATAGGGATAACGTAGGTGGCGGCGGTTTACGGAGCGGCAGATTAGGGGTTAAAAGTGTAATGCAGGGGTCAGCGATAGCGGGGGCGGCAGATTAGGGGTTAATAAGTGTAAGGTTAGGGGTGTTTAGACTCGGGGTACATGTTAGAGTGTTAGGTGCAGACGTAGGAAGTGTTTCCCCATAGGAAACAATGGGGCTGCGTTAAGAGCTGAACGCTGCTTTTTTGCAGGTGTTAGGTTTTTTTTCAGCTCAAACTGCCCCATTGTTTCCTATGGGAGAATCGTGCACGAGCACGTTTTTGATGCCGGCCGCGTCCGTAAGCAACTCTGGTATCGAGAGTTGCATTTGCGGTAAAAATGCTCTACGCTCCTTTTTTGGAGCCTAACGCAGCATTTGTTTGAACTCTCGATACCAGAGTTAAATTTATGGTGCGGCCAGAAAAAAACCCGCGGAGCGTTAACAGCCCTTTTACCGCCGAACTCCAAATCTAGGCCTGTGTGTTTGTTTTTTTGCACTTTAGATAATTTAATTTAATTGTATTTAATTTAGGGAAATAATTTAATTGTAGTGTAGTGTTAGGTGTAATTGTAACTTAGGTTAGGTTTTATTTTACAGGTACTTTTGTATTTATTTTAACTAGGTAGTTATTAAATAATTAATAACTATTTAATAACTATTGTACCTAGTTAAAATAAATACAAACTTGCCTGTAAAATAAAAATAAACCCTAAGCTAGCTACAATGTAACTATTAGTTATATTGCAGCTATCTAAGGGTTTATTTTATAGCTAAGTATTTAGATTTAAATAGGAATTATTTAGTTAATTATAGTAATTTTATTTATATTTATTTAAATTATATTTAAGTTATGGGGTGTTAGGGTTAGACTTAGGTTTAGGGGTTAATAACTTTAGTGGCGGCGACGTTGGGGGCGGCAGATTAGGGGTTAATAAATGTAGGTAGGTGTCGGCGATGTTAGGGATAGCAGATTAGGGGTTAATAATATTAAACTAATGTTTGCGATGCGGGAGTGCGGCGGTTTAGGGGTTAATATATTTATTATAGTGGTGGCGATGTCCGGTTCGGCAGATTAGGGGTTACATTTTTTATTTTAGTGATTGCGATGTGGGGGGGGGCTCGGTTTAGGGGTTAATACTTAGTTTATGGGTGTTAGTGTACTTTTTAGCACTTTAGTTAAGAGTTTTATGCTACGGCGTTGTAGTGTAAAACTCGTAACTACTGACTTTGAAATTTGGTACCAGTCTTGACAGGAGAGGGTGTACCGCTCACTTTTTGTCAGACTCGTAATACCGGCGCTATGCAAGTCCCATTGAAATGTAGGATACACAATTGACGTAAGGGGATTTGCGGTATTTCCAAGTCTGGCAAAAAAAGTGAGCGGTACACCTGTACCTTCAAGACTTTTTAAGCCTAACGCACAACTCGTAATCTAGCTGATACTTTGTGTTACTAACCGAAAAAAGCCCTAAATAGATTATAGATATAGTTTAAAAGCCTAAAAATGTTCTCAGCACTGAGGTATAGATCAACACTGAGCGCTAGGTTACAAGTGAGGCGCAAACTGTTTTGCACAAGTGATATTGTCTTTTCATGAGCTTACAATATTACAAGTTGATCAAAATCGCGATTTCCCTAGCGCTATCGCCATTTATGCTTCAATCCTTACCACGATCTCAGAGCTGTGGTTAACTGTTTCTTGTTTTCCCCAAACAAAAAAGTTGCACAAAACACTTTAAAATTAAATTACAAAGTTAAATTAAAAAGAATTACCCCCTTGAAAATAATCATTTTTTGTTGCTTTGCAGCCTGAAATAAAGACAGATACCGTTTTTGTTTATCCAGTTATAATTATTCAGTGCAACTTATAGCAAAAATAAAGACAATTCAAAAACAGAATCACTGAGTTGGAAAAAGGATCACCCCCTCCTAAAATTACTTGTAAACTCAATCAGGTGTAGCTAATCACCTTCTCAACAGCACACACAAAGCCATTTATCTTTCAACTGTGATCAGCTGTGGGCATATTGATTAGCTCAGCATGAAAAGAGCTTTCCTGAAGCATCTCAGTCCCTGGTAGTGCAACTAAAGCAAACAATCAACTATGGATGGCAGGGCACTGTCAAAAGATCTCCGGGATAATGTTGTGGACAGGCACAGGAGATGGAAACAAAAAAAATGGAAAGGAAAAGCGCTAAAGGAAAAAGAGATCCTGCTAAACTCAGAAATTCCCCTCAGAGAAAAACAAAATGTTGTGATTGCAAAAGAAAGAGTTAGTACTGAAAGCACGGATCTAATAGGTGAATAGTTTTTGAATGTGTGAATATAAGCCTATATAGGAGAGTATACAGATATAATAGATAACAATATAAACAAATGACAATCAGCAGGTAATGTAGACTATAATAAGTACAATTTAATAAAACAACATAAAACATAGAAGGGACGTCTCCTTTACACATAAAAAAGCTCCCTCAAGCAATGTTGAGTGGCGTATATAAAAATGCTAATAATAATACTGGCGTATAAAAAAGGATAACAAACAATGAAGCCAAGGACTACGGCTCTTCTAGTAAACGATTAGAACATAAAAGTAAAGTATTTGGTACATTTAGACGTCTGATGTCAATACATCTATGGTCCTATGTGACTTTATAGGAAAGTATTACCTTAGGAGATCGGTCTTACGGCTTACAAACAGCTTACATGCACTTAGGCGTTACCGGCCGTGACCTGGATGCGGCCTTTTGTATTGAACTTGCATGACGCCTCTGACGTCACTCAGGGTAAACGTGAAATTGCTCAATGTAGCAATAAGGCAATAATAAGGCAATACTGTAGCGATGAAAATAGCTGGGTTACAAATGATGCGAGGTGATTGCTAGCAATGAAAAGGACATAATTTATAATGGGGATCCCCCATATGCAGAATGGTTGAATTTCTTTAGAGGATCTATCTCCAATCCATTTACCCCCTTTCCTGAAAGGAATTCTGGGGTAAGTGCAAAAGAACTTGGCGGTCACTCCCGTGACTGGATTACTTGGCGATCACTACCAGTGACTGAACGGTTCTTGGCGGTCACTTTCAGTGACTAGATAGAGACTTTGCGGTGACTGGTTGTATAGTCAACTTTGCGGTCACAAACAGTGACTGTCAATAGCAAATGGTGTCTCTATAAGTAGTAACAAACAATAATGTATCACATTCCCAGTGGGAACTCCTCAGGGTAGGATATAATCCTTTTGTGAATAATGATACAGGATAAAAAGGTGGCTAAATGTCTAGGTCAAAGCGTTTCGCCCTTAGGCTTTATAAAGACAAGGAAATGGATACAAGAAAATATCAAAGGCTTTATCAGTGCCTAAAAGCACAGTGAAGTCTATTATTAAGAAGTGGAAGGTATTTGGTACAATACAGACCCTCTCTGGATCAGGACATCACTTCAAACTGGATAAAAATGCCAGGAGGAAACTGGTCAGAGAGGCTACCAAGAGGCCCAGAGCAACTCTGAAGCAGTTGCAGGAATTTATGACAAAGAATGGTCATTGTGTGCATGTGACAACAATATCACAAATTCTCCACAAATTTGGCTAGTATGGGAGGGTTGCAAGAAAAAAGCCACTCTTCAAGAAAGGCCACATGCAGTCACAACTGAGCTTAGCCATAACACACATAGGAAATTCTGAGGTCACATGGATAAAGGTGTTATGGTTAGATGAGACTAAAATTTAATTATTTGGCCTCAACACCAAACAATATGCCTGGAGAAAATCCAATACAGCTCACCATCCAAATAACACCATACCTACACCATATCCTGTTATGGGGACGTTTCTCTACAGCAGGCACTGGAGCACTTGTCAAGATAGAAGGAATAATAGATGGGGCAAAATACCGTCAAATTATTGAGGAAAATCTGTTGCCCTCTGCCAGGAAGTTGTCAATATGAAGGTTTTCCTTCCAACATGACAATGACCCAAAGCACACAACAAAAACGACCACACACAGTAGTTGAAGGAGAAAAGGTGAATGTCCTTGCATGGCCTAGTAAGAGCCCAGACTTAAACCCCATTGAATATCTGTGGCATGACTTGAAGACTGCAGTCCACAAATGGATACCATCAAATGAAACGAAACTGGAGCAGCTCTGCAAAGAAGAGTGGGCAAATATTGCACAGTCTAGATGTGTAAAGTTAGTAGAGACAAATCCCAACATACTAAAGGCTGTAATTAAAGCAAAAGGTGGTTCAACGAAATACTCACACAAGGGGTGATCATTTTTCCAACTCAGTGATTCTGTCTTTGAATTGTCTTTATGTTTGCCAGACATGTTGGTGTTATATCTTTCACTTGGATGTTATAAGTTGCACTGAACTGGATAGACAAAAAATAAAAACATGATAAAACGTATTTCTGCAATATTCATATTTAATAAAGATTTTAACTATGTATTTACTGTAAATATTTCACATTTTCTAATGCCAATATGCTATGTTGTTTGCACAAAGGGGGTTATTTTTTTTCTCTCTATTGACTCCTATGGGGAATGTGAAAATGTGATGGTGTTTGCGCAATCTCTGGTGTTATTTTTTTACTTTTTTTCTCCATTGATTTCTATGGGGGAATACATGCACAAAAAAGTTAGGATTTTTACCTTTTGGGTTATCACGCAAAATAGTTTTTTTTTGGACTGGATACGAATGCAACCCGACTAGTGCAAAAAGCTTAACCCTAGCGGAGTTTTCATGATTGCGAAAAAAAAAAAATACGGCGCCATTAGTAATCTAGCCCTGAATGTGTTAAACAGCTTTAACATATTTTTTATGCAAACAAAACTATTTTAAAATGTTTATTTGATTCTTTGCTGTCCCAAGAAAATCTTAAAGGAACATAAAAAGTCTTTTTTTTTTTAAAGTAGTCTCTTGTACTTGCAAGACTCAGCTTTCCCATTCCGTTTGTGCTTTACCTTCAAACCAGCCCTGTACTCGTGAATGTTATTTCCCTGCATGCAGAACTGCAATTAGTAAGATGGAGTGCACTGTGTGACTAGGGGTAGGCGATTTAAAAAAAAAAAAAGTATGAGGTTTGGACCATACAGCTTTGGAATAGTAGAGTAAAATAGCAGCAACTGAGGACCATGCAGTGGAGTGGAGGTAACGTAGGCCAAATGGGAGTTATTAAACACTGGCTGAATAAATGTATTCATTATTTCACTATCTGTCACACAATGTAATATCTTTAACCTCATGACTGCAGAAGCTTTCATAGTCTAAGGTTATCCTTCCTTAAATATTTTACCACAAAACAACTTGACAAGAGTTGTTACCCTGCAGCTCTATTTTACTAAGAAACTTCAGTTTTGGGCACTTGACTGTCTATGAAGAAATATTATGATTGTTTGGCAGGAAGCTTCAGGGACAAATACCACATTTTTTTTTATCTAGGATCTAATGTTTTAAATCCAAACATAGGGATTTATTTCAATCTTTAATTTTTTTTTCCCTCAGATTTTGGAAAAATTGGATTGGCCATTATTTTTTTCATTAACAAAGTGTTCAAAATCTTTCAGTCAAACACAGCTAAGATTGTTAACACGCAAAAGATGTGATATCACAACTGCATTTGGAATTGCCGATAATGGACGCCAAATCTCTAAAGTAACAAATTGGTTCATCAATAATATTTTTTAAACTTTTAATATATTAAAAATATATTTTTTTTCACTTTTTTTCTTTATTAAGAAAATCTAATTTTGCCTTTGGCAAAATATTAATCTAAAATCAAAAAGAACACTGTGGGAAATTAATTTTCATAAGAAGAAAGGTGCCAAATCTTATCTCATCTCCAATAATGGGATTTTAACAGTTGTCGCCCTGTATATCGTAAAAAGTAATGGGGTTTTAAGGAAAGTTTAAAGTTGCAGAACTCACTGCACAAACCATATTTAGAATAACCCGCAGCATTTTATAAACCTTACTCTCCCTGTACAGAACGTGACTTCTCTTTGCCATACTACAGAAAATATTTAACTACCAATCGCAATGACGCAATTGCCAAGAGAAACCCATTGATAAAGACGAGACACTACTGTTCTCTACACTTCCTAAAAATGAGGGTATTTAAATATATAAAAAAATTTCCTGGAAATCTTATTAGCTACATGGGATATAATTTATCTGTCTATTAAATACATATATTTGTGTGTGTATATATATATATATATATATATATATATATATATATATATATATAATCTATACAGTCCAGGTGTGTGCACTCTTACCATCCATCCACAACAGCCAGGGTGCTATAGAACTCCGTAATATTGTATTGAAATAAGCACTCACTGGACTTCAGGCAACTGTGACAACAAATGTGTCCCTTCCTCTGACAAACAACCAATGCCAAAATCAAGCCTTTTAAAGATTTTTGTAACCCTCACCCTTCTTCACAGCCAATCACAGCTGTCCAAGTGTTTAGCAAATCAGTGACATCATCTATTTATATATACACATCGTTACCTATAAAAACATCAAATAATGTGTGTATTATTAATGTGAGATAATGTAAAATAAAGGGAAGTGAATAACTATATATATTGTTATGATGCCATCATGGTTGAACCACTCTGATTGTATCTGTGCAGCTATCTATAGTTGATGTAAAATGTAAACAAACATTTATGGCAGCCAATGAAAAACAGTTTAACCCTGTCACACAAAGAAAAAAAGTTCTGGCAGCACATAGTAGTGATAAAATAATTCACTTTATTGAGCAATGTGTTCAGGCACACAGGTACATCATGGACTGAACGTCTGATGCGTTTCATGCCCCCTAGTGGCGCTTCATCATCTCTGGGGGCGTGAAACGCGTCAGTTATTCAGTCCAAGATGTACCTGTGTGCCTGAAAACATTGCTCAATAAAGTGAATTATTTTATCACTACTATGTGCTGCCAGAACTTTTTTTCTTTTTGGGACTTTATCAGCAAGTAATCCGTTGCTTCACGGGCATTGCACCCGATCACCGCAAGTCAGAGTGTGCGCAAGCTGAATGCGGAAGCGTCAGTGACGTCATCCTCAGGAGTCTGCCACCGGAGTATCGTGTGTAAGCTGGAAGCGGCCTCTTCTGTTACTTGAAGTTAACCCTGTCACACCCCTATGCCATTCTAAACATAAATTATAGGATATCCCTGAATTGGATTACTCAAAAGTTTATTACTCACTTATGTATACATCATTATAACCACAGCTGGTAATAGATCTGTCATCAATATAAACTGATTCAAATTCTATCCATATTATAGGGGATGTTATGTGTACAAAACTTATATGTCATCCCCTCACTCCACCTCCTGTGGGCGTGCTGAGTTACTATCTTAGCAACCATGTATAACAACAAGGGCTCTCACCAATTAATCATCCATCGATTTAGGATTATAAGTTAAACCATCTATTATTATATCACTCAGCTTCCGAACACAACCCCTCTATAGACTGAGGGCTCGATGATATAAAGCTCTCTGGGCAGCCAAGATTATTAATGAATGCTTGCCAGTCCTTCTATTTCCCTGGTGGAATGATCTAAATCCATTTTTTTACCCTGAAAACAGGGTTTCTCGCTAAGGGGCGTATACTGCATTTTCATATGAAATGTGCGCAACAAAATTCGTATTTTAAACATTATACAAAACAAGTGTGTGATATCCCAGAAGGGGATATAAAAATGCGCGCTGTTAAGAAACAAACAAATAGAAAATTAACTCTGGGTAAAGTCAAAAGACGGATCTACCGTACTCGGCTTCTAAAGTGTAGCCGTAACAGTCAATGTCTGTAGAAGATAGTTGTCGCTGGTGGTCTTATAGAAGTGATAGGCAGCTCCTCTTGATCCCGGAGAGTGGGGAAAGATTGTTAGAAAACAAAGATAGAGAGAGGGCGCCACATAGCGTAATATAGTTTCATCAAATGGGTTTGTGTGTTGACAGGTAATATGCTTACCAGATACTGTGGCACTGTGCTGTGACCAGTGCAGATTCGCTCGCTAGCACTTATACAGTGGCTAGTACACTGCAGGCAATACACCTCCTGAGGATCTCCTCTCGGTTCTGGCTCAGTGAGCACCTCCTGTTGTGGCCGTAATGTCTTTTGTTATAAAGAGACCGGTCAGGTTTCTGTAATGCTTAAAAGCACTGGAATAAAATGATGTAAACAACTTCCCAATATAAAAGAACAGCTTTATTTTATGACGCGTTTCTCAACCCCAAACGGGTCATTTCATCAGATAAAAAGCGGATGCAGTTGATTACAATTGGTAACAATATATACACATTGTATCACTTAAAACGGAAGTTGTCACTGTGATTCTGATCCAATGAGATAACATCTAAAAGATTCAACTGGCGAGCCAATTCAGGCTTCCAGCTGTTACAATTAAAAAGAACAATCAATTATTATTATGTACAAAAAAGTTGACAGAGTAAAAACAACGTTGTCTGAATCTAATCTGTCTTAAACATATATCGCGATGCATCTAATACGCATCAGTTCCCCAAAGATAAAAAACCCAATCTCATCAATATAAATATATTGTGTTAAATGGAGGATTTGGTCACTTCCTATCATGTGTCAAAAATATGTATAAAAATGAAAATAATGAAAATAACAAAAGGGCGATTGTGGACATAACAAATTCAAAACCAATTGTCTAATTTCTGTGTTAATGTCAGCACTTGTGTTGAGCAAGTTACATCTGTTAATATCTGGAGCAAGAAAGGGAAAGAATACACTTGAAAGCACTCACAGGTCACTTATTGAGTGATATTAATATGAAGAAATCAAAGAATGAAATCCAAGATTAGAGGAGACACAAACTTAACTATAATTAAAATTTAACTTTTATTGGGGTTTGAAAATAAAATAGGAAAAACTTTAAAAACACACTTATGTACCGATTGTAGTCTGTTGGCTTTTCGTGTCACTGTACAAGATACTTAGAGTTCTTCTGCAGACACTCCTATGTGCACTTTAGGTTGCAATTAATTAACCTGCTTGTATTCAGTAAACTAAACGTGTATATTTACACTAATAATAAGTGTGAGTTCTATGCAGGTATAATTTATAGAGTATCTTTGATTGAAAATCTCTAGTGGTGAGAAAGTAGTTAGTATGTTCGTAAAAAACTGGAGTTCTATTTAGTCAGAACGTATCTGCAGCATAATTGCTCAAGCGAGATAGGTTGATAATCTAGCCATCACTCTATGAATATAACCTTTAGACATTGTTGAAGACAAATGTGGTAATACCAGTAAATGTTATTTCAATATTATTTGAACTCCAGTTTTTTACGAACATACTAAATACTTTCTCACCACTAGAGATTTTCAATCAAAGATACTCTATAAATTATACCTGCATAGAACTCACACTTATTATTAGTGTAAATATACACGTTTAGTTTACTGAATACAAGCAGGTTAATTAATTGAAACCTAAAGTGCACATAGGAGTGTCTGCAGAAGAACTCTAAGTATCTTGTACAGTGACACGAAAAGCCAACAGACTACAATCGGTACATAAGTGTGTTTTTAAAGTTTTTCCTATTTTATTTTCAAACCCCAATAAAAGTTAAATTTTAATTATAGTTAAGTTTGTGTCTCCTCTAATCTTGGATTTCATTCTTTGATTTCTTCATATTAATATCACTCAATGGGGCCTAGTTATCAAGCCGTCAACCTCAAATACGCTGGAATTCCGCAGCGTATTTGTGGCGAGGCTGATTCGCCTTAGTTATCAAAGGCTCGAGACCGGCAAAAGTAGAATTTTGTGACGTAAGCATCGATCCGCCGGACTCAGTCCGACACAGATCGATTCTTACGTCACTCCAGATGTTCCGCACACAAGTGCGGCACATTCTCACTACTTTTGCTAGCTATCAAAAAACTAGCAGGTACGCTCGGCACTTTTACGGCCCAGCGTACCTGGTTTTCAATCCGCCACCCCTGGAGGCGGCGGATCCCATAGGAATCAATGGGAGTCTGACCATAGCGAAAGTACAAGTTCGCTGCTGACAGACATCCCATTGATTTCTATGGGAGCTGTCTACACCTAACACCCTAACATGTACCCCAAGTCTAAACACCACTAATAAGACCCCCCCTACACCGCCGCAACTAAATAAAGTTATTACCCCCTAAACCGCCGCTCCCGGAGCCCACCGCAAGCTACTCTATACATATTAACCCCTAAACCGCCGCTCCCGGAGCCCACCGCAACTATAATAAATGTATTAACCCCTAAACCGCCGCTCCCTGAACCCGCCGCAACCTATATTAAATGTATTAACCCCTATCCTGCCCCCCACTACGCCGCCGCCACTGTCATAAAATTATTAACCCCTAAACCTAAGTCTAACCCTAACCCTAACGCCCCCCTAACTTAAATATTAATTAAATAAATCTAAATAAATTAACTCTTATTAAGTAAATGAATCCTATTTAAAACTAAATACTTACCTTTAAAATAAACCCTAATATAGCTACAATATAAATAATAATTATATTCTAGCTATCTTAGGATTTATATTTATTTTACAGGTACCTTTCGATTTATTTTAACCATGTACAATAACTATTAAATAGTTATTAACTATTTAATAGCTTACCTAGCTAAAATAAAGAGAAATGTACCTGTGAAATAAATCCTAACCTAAGTTACAATTACACCTAACACTACACTATACTTTAATAAATTATTCCTATTTAAAAATAAATACCTACCTGTAAAATAAACCCTAAGATAGCTACAATATAATTAATAATTATATTATAGCTATCTTAGGATTTATATTTATTTTACAGGTAACTTTGTATTTATTTTAGCTAGTTAGAATAGTTATTAAATAGTTATTAACTATTTAATAACTACATAGCTAAAAGAAATACAAAATTACCTGTAAAATAAATCCTAACTTAAGTTACAATTAAACCTAATACTACACTATCATTAAATTAATTAAATAAACTACCTACAAATAACTACAATTAAATACAATTACATAAACTAACTAAAGTAAAAAAAATAAAATTCTATTCTAAATTAAATAAATTTCAAAGCTCTTTTACCTTACCAGCCCTTAAAAGGGCCATTTGTGGGGGCATGACCCAAAGAAAACAGCTCTTTTGCCTGTAAAAGAAAAATACAACCCCCCCCAACATTAAAACCCACCACCCACATACCCCTAATCTAACCCAAACCCCCCCTTACAAAAACCTAACACTAATCCCCTGAAGATCATCCTACCTTGAGTCGTCTTCACTCAGCCGAGCCACCGATGGAACTGAAGAGGACATCCGGAGCGGAAGAAGTTAATCCTCCAAGCGGCGCTGAAGAAATCTTCCATCCGATGAAGTCATCTTCCAAGCCGGGTCTTGAATCTTCCTTCCGCCGACGCGGAACCACCTTCTTCACCGACGGACTACGTCGAATGACGGCTCCTTTAAGGGACGTCATCCAAGATGGCGTCCCCTCAATTCCAATTGGCTGATAGGATTCTATCAGCCAATCGGAATTAAGGTAGGAAAAATCTGATTGGCTGATGGAATCAGCCAATCAGATTGAGCTCGCATTCTATTGGCTGTTCCGATCAGCCAATAGAATGCAAGCTCAATCTGATTGTCTGATTGGATCAGCCAATCGGATTGAACTTGAATCTGATTGGCTGATTCCATCAGCCAATCAGATTTTCCTACCTTAATTCCGATTGGCTGATAGAATCCTATCAGCCAATCGGAATTGAGGGGACGCCATCTTGGATGACGTCCCTTAAAGGAGCCGTCATTCGTCGTAGTAGTCGTCGGTGAAGAAGGTGGTTCTGCGTCGGCGGAAGGAAGATTCAAGACCCGGCTTGGAAGATGACTTCGCCCGGATAGAAGACCTCTTCAGCGCCTCTTTGAAGATGACATCGGCCGGATCGAAGACTTTTCTTCAGCGCCGCCTGGATGATGACTTCATCGGATGGAAGATTTCTTCAGCGCCGCTTGGAGGATTAACTTCTTCCGCTCCGGATGTCCTCTTCAGTTCCATCGGTGGCTCGGCTGAGTGAAGACGACTCAAGGTAGGATGATCTTCAGGGGATTAGTGTTAGGTTTTTGTAAGGGGGGTTTGGGTTAGATTAGGGGTATGTGGATGGTGGGTTTTAATGTTGGGGGGGTTGTATTTTTCTTTTACAGGCAAAAGAGCTGTTTTCTTTGGGGCATGCCCCCACAAATGGCCCTTTTAAGGGCTGGTAAGGTAAAAGAGCTTTGAAATTAATTTAATTTAGAATAGGGTAGGGCATTTTTTTATTTTGGGGGGTTTGTTATTTTATTAGGGGGCTTAGATTAGGTGTAAGTAGCTTAAAATTGTTGTAATATTTGTAACATGTTTGTAACTTATTTTTTTATTTTTTGTAACTTAGCTTTTTTTATTTTTTGTACTTTAGTTAGTTTATGTAATTGTATTTAATTGTAGTTATTTGTAGTTAATTTATTTAATTAATTTAATGATAGTGTAGTATTAGGTTTAATTGTAACTTAAGTTAGGATTTATTTTACAGGTAATTTTGTATTTCTTTTAGCTATGTAGTTATTAAATAGTTAATAACTATTTAATAACTATTCTAACTAGCTAAAATAAATACAAAGTTACCTGTAAAATAAATATAAATCCTAAGATAGCTATAATATAATTATTAATTATATTGTAGCTATCTTAGGGTTTATTTTACAGGTAAGTATTTATTTTTAAATAGGAATAATTTATTAAAGTGTAGTGTTTTTAGTTTACAGGTACATTTCTCTTTATTTTAGCTAGGTAAGCTATTAAATAGTTAATAACTATTTAATAGCTATTGTACCTAGTTAAAATAAATTGAAAGTTGCATGTAAAATTAAAAAAAATCCTAAAATAGCTAGAATATAATTATTATTTATATTGTAGCTATATTAGGGTTTATTTTAAAGGTAAGTATTTAGTTTTAAATAGGATTCATTTACTTAATAAGAGTTAATTTATTTAGATTTATTTAATTAATATTTAAGTTAGGGGGGCGTTAGGGTTAGGGTTAGACTTAGGTTTAGGGGTTAATAATTTTATTATAGGTGGCGACGGTGTAGGGGGGGCAGATTAGGGGTTAATAAATTAATTATAGGTGGCGACGGTGTAGGGGGGGCAGGATAGGGGTTAATAGGTTTAATATAGGTTGCGGCGGGTTCATGGAGCAGCGGTTTAGGGGTTAAACTATTTATTTAGTTGCGGAGAGGTGCGGGATCAGCAGGATAGGGGTTAATAATTTTATTATAGAGGGCGACGGTATAGGGGGGGCAGGATAGGGGTTACTAGGTATACTGTAGGTGGCAGCGGTGTCCGGGAGCGGCGGTTTAGGGGTTAATACCTTTATAAGAGTTGCGGCAGGGTCTAGGAGCGGCGGTTTAGGGGTTAATACATTTATAAGAGTTGCGGCGGGGTCTAGGAGCAGCGGTTTAGGGGTTAGTAACTTTATTGAGTTGCGGGAGGCTCCGGGGGCGCCGGTATAGGGGATAGAACAGTGTAGTTTAGTGTGAGTGCTTAGTGACAGGCTAGCAATAAAGCTGGGAAAAAGCCGAAGGGCAGCGAGATTGGATGAGTGATAACTGTCACAGTCCGCTGCTCATCGCTTTTTGACAGCTTTATTTGATAACTTAGGCGTATTTTTTCAGGTCCGTGGCGGCGAAGGTAGGCGAGCTTAGGCGGGCGTATTGGGCCGGCGAAGCCAGAAAAGTAGACGGCTTGATAACTACCCCCCAATAAGTGACCTGTGAGTGCTTTCAAGTGTATTCTTTCCCTTTCTTGCTCCAGAAATCAATGTTATACACATAGCACCAAACTTAGCCATTCAGTTGGCTGTTAATACAAAAGGCCTCACAAATTGGCCAGATATTAAATAAATCAGGTCCTATATATACCTGTAGTGCCATTGGTAACCTTTTTTTCACTACATCTGTTAATAGTTTTGTTTTTGATGTCATATAAAAATATCGTAATAGATCCCTCAATGTATTGTATGTGATTCTGTTGGTTTGTAGGCTCTGACCTGTGATGATTAACAAATTTACTAAGATGCAATTGTCAGGTATTGCGATCCTTCATAGTAAACTAAATAATTGTTAAAATCTGTTTTTTTTGGTGTATACTGATAATCAATATAATTATGTCCATTGTTATTCAGTTGTATCCTCTAAATTTGTAAAGTAATAAAAAAAGCATTTACAAATATACCAAATGCAAAACCATTTATTAGATTTCTGTGTTAGTTTCGCCATTTTTATGAAACAGGTCGTGTTTGTTAATAGTTTTGCCATTGGTGTAATATATACATATCGTGATGGGTCCCTTAGTGTTTATATGTAAATCTGTTTATTTCTATATTCTAGCACTTGATGGTAGTGAAATTCTTAAAAAACAATTGTGGGATATTCTAACCCTAATAATGTGTATCTGGAGTCTGTTCTTATTGGTATATACTATATCCCATTATTATTTGCAAATGTTCTTATATAAAAAACGAGTGGGTTATATATTAACCTCCAGCAATGTGATGTTTATATATATATATATGCTATTTCCAAATGTTAAGCCTACTATCTGTACTAACAGGGATGGTATATGTGTGAAAAAAAGGGAAAGATATTTAGATTGTAAATAAAAATGAATAATTCTGATTGTGAAAAATTGAAAACTAATACACTTATAACTAACTGATACACAATGCCATTATGTGTTAGTCTCCAATAATATTTCAATGATGATTCGAAACTCAGGTGTAAAAATTAATACAAAAAAAAAAAAAAAGTCTAAAACATTAATACAGAAAGAGATCTAATGTGTGATATAAAATGGTTTTATTATAGTGAGTTGTGAACAAGTGGTGTGTATGTATTATTGAATTCTGCAATTTCTACAATAGTGTTGTATGGTGAAACTGAACTATAAAACTCATAATGAACATAGTTGGGAAAGTAAGAGAAGTTGATGTGTAGACTGAAAGCAGTAGAATTAAAAAGTGAATTTAGATAATATGTATTTGAATCAAAATCGTGTATATTTGATGCAGTGATGATTTGTCTTGTCTGTAGTGAAATTGGATAAATAAGTATGAATCATCTCCATTGATATATGGAGATAATAGTAAACGTGTGAAATTTATAGTGGAAAAGATTAAATATTATAGTCAGAGTGTGGACACTCAATATTGATCATAATGAAAAAAAAAAAGTATAAATAATCAATGGTCTATCTCTCAATAAAGGGTGACCAGAATTTAAATTGGCATACAGCAACAAAATGTCTGTCTATAGGAAAATAATAATATTATTAGTGGAGAATCTATCAATTGAAGGCTGCCAGATCTAGATTTGCATTCAACCCAAAAGGATGTAGCGTCTTCAGTCGATAGATCCAATATGCCTTGCGTTGTCTAAACCTAATCAGCCTGTTATAATCAGAATTTTTTGGAACATGGTCAATAGGAACATACTTGAAAATGTATGGATTTCCATTATCTTTAGTTGAGCAGTGGTTGGGTATGCTATGTTTGATGTTGTTCTTTTTAGAATTTTTACAGTTACGATGGTGTTCCCCCCATCTATTTCTCAATTTTCTGGAGGTGCGGCCTACATACTGGAGGCCACATATACACTCCATAAGATAGACTGTGAAAGATGAATCACAGTTGAAAAAAATGGGAATCTGAAAGGTTTCCCCTGTGACTGTTGATTTGAAATTTTTGATGCCAGATCTTATGATTTTGCATGATCCACATCCTGTTTTGCCACATTTATATATCCCATCTAAGCCAAATAATCCTTTGTTTCAAATTAAATTCTGCTGGACTTTTTTGACTTGTTTGTGTTTCACTTTTTTGCTGGGAGCTAGCTTGTTCCTAAGTGTTGGAGCTCTCCTGTAAACAATTTTGGGTTTGTCCTTCACTAGATGTCTTAAAATAGGATCTCTTTGGATTATATGCTAATTTTTATTTATTATGTGTTGTATTTTGTAAAAATCAGAATTATATTGTGTTATAAAAAGAGTGTCTTTAGTCCCAAAACCTAACTGTTGACTGTTGTCTTTCTTTTCCGTTAGAATATCGTCTCTGTTTAGCTTTTTTGCTCTATCCAATGCCTTATCAAGTAAGGATGGAGGATATTCCTTTTCTAAGAATCTGTTGTAAAGGATTTGACTCTGTTCCAAAAAAATATCATAATTACTGCAATTGCGTCTCATCCTTCGAAAATTGACTATATGGAATATTATGTATCCAATTTCTTTGATGGTTGCTATTGTAATTTAGAAAACTGTTACTGTCTACATCTTTAAAGTAAGTTTTAGATGTGATGTTATGGTTATCAAAACTCAATATGAGATCTAGGTATTCAATGTTTTTTGTTTGAATATTGGCTGTGAATTCGATGCCCATATCGTTGCTGTTTAAATGATCTATAAAACTAACTGCCATGGTCTTGTCACCCTCCCAAAGAAAAATAAAGTTGTCTATGTATCGGCCATAGAAGACCAGGTTTGCCACAAAGTCAGCTGAATAGATGTATCTTTCCTCAAAATGACCCATAAATAGGTTAGCAAAACTTGGGGCAAACCTGATCCCCATGGTCGTACCCTTTGTCTGTAAATAAAACCTATCTTGATAAATGAAATAGTTGTGCTGTAAAATAAAACGGATGCTTTCTAAAATGAAATCACATTGTACACTCTGTAAATATATATCCTTTTTTAAGAAATGGGAAATAGCTAATAAACCTAAGTCGTGTGAAATGTTTGAATATAGCAAACTGACGTCGCATGTGATCCAAAGTAAATTTTTATCAGTAATGTTGATTTGGTTAAGATGTTGTAATAAATGGGTACTGTCTTTAATGTATGAAGGTAATGTAACCACATGTTTTTGGAGATATTGGTCTATGAAATATGATAAATTATAGGTGAGATTGCCTATTCCGGCAATAATCGGACGTCCTGGTGGATTTGTTTTACTTTTATTGATTTTTGGTAAATGATAATAGTGGGCAGTGCTAGGGTTTTGTATTTTAAGAAAATCTTTTTCATTTTTATTTAAAATCTTCAAAGAAACACCTTTGCCAGAAGTTCTGTGTAAGAATGTAGAAATGTATCAGTTGGGTCCCTATGTAGGTTTTTGTAATAGTTCTCATCTCCCAAATGCCTGTCAGCTTCTCTAATATAATGTTCAAGATTTTGTATAATTATTCCGCCGCCTTTGTCGGCGTCGCGGATAATGATGTTTGGATTGTTCTGTAAACTAAGAATGGCTTTTTGATGACTTAGAAGGCAATAGTTTTTCTTGTCTCTTTTAGATCGTAACATTTTTTTTTTTGTTTTGACAAAGCTTTATTGAAATAACTTCAAACATTTACAAGCAGAGAATAAAACACTCACAACATAAGTCTGTTGGCAATCATCAAAATCCGTGTGCTTCAGTTCTTACATTTGTTGTGGGTTAAACAAAATAATACAATAAGAAATGGACTAGAAAGTTCATCAAACAACAATTATCAATATTGGTTACATAGGCCTAGATTTAGAGTTGGGCGGTAGCCGTAAAAACCAGCGTTAGAGGCTCCTAACGCTGGTTTTTACCGCCCTCTGGTATTTGGAGCCAGTCATTAAAGGGTCTAACGCTCACTTTGCATCCGCGACTTTTCCATACCGCAGATCCCCTTACGTCAATTGCGTATCCTATCTTTTCAATGGGATCTTTCTAACGCCGGTATTTAGAGTCGTGGCTGAAGTGAGCGTTAGAAATCTAACGACAAAACTCCAGCCGCAGAAAAAAGTCAGTAGTTAAGAGCTTTCTGGGCTAATGCCGGTTCATAAAGCTCTTAACTACTGTGCTCTAAAGTACACTAACACCCATAAACTACCTATGTACCCCTAAACCGAGGTCCCCCCACATCGTCGCCACTATATTTAAATTTTTTAACCCCTAATCTGCCGCTCCGTACACCGCCGCCAACTACGTTATCCCTATGTACCCCTAATCTGCTGCCCCTAACACCGCTGACCCCTATATTATATTTATTAACCCCTAATCTGCCCCCACAACGTCGCTGCCAGCTACCTACAATAATTAACCCCTAATCTGCCGACCGGAGCTCACCGCTAGTATAATAAATGTATTAACCCCTAATCCGCCTCACTCCCGCCTCAATAACCCTATAATAAATAGTATTAACCCCTAATCTGCCCTCCCTAACATCGCCGGCAGCTAACTTCAAGTATTAACCCCTAATCTGCCGATCGGAGCTCACCGCTACTCTAATAAATTGTTTAACCCCTTAAGCTAATTCTAACCCTAACACTAACACCCCCCTAAGTTAAATATAATTTTTATCTAACGAAATAAATTAAGTTTTATTAAATAAATTATTCCTATTTAAATCTAAATACTTACCTGTAAAATAAATCCTAATATAGCTACAACATAAATTATAATCATATCTTAGCTATTTTAGGATTAATATTTATTTTACAGGCAACTTTGTAATTATTTTAACCAGGTACAATAGCTATTAAATAGTTAATAACTATTTAATAGCTACCTAGTTAAAATAATTACAAAATTACCTGTAAAATAAATCCTAACCTAAGTTACAATTAAACCTAACACTACACTATCAATATATAAATAAATAAATAAATAAATAAATAAATAAATAAACTACCTACAATTATCTACAATTGAACCTAACACTACACTATCAATAAATAAATTAAATAGAATTCCTACAAATAAATACAATTAAATAAACTAACTAAAGTACAAAAAATAAAAAAGAACTAAGTTACAAAAAATAAAAAAATATTTACAAACATTAGAAAAAAATTACAACAATTTTAAACTAATTACACCTACTCTAAGCCCCCTAATAAAATAACAAAGACCCCCAAAATAAAAAAATGCCCTACCCTATTCTAAATTACAAAAGTTCAAAGCTCTTTTACCTTACCAGCCCTTAAAAGGGCCCTTTCCGGGGCATGCCCCAAAGAATTCAGCTCTTTTGCCTGTAAAAAAAAAACATACAATACCCCCCCCAACATTACAACCCACCACCTACATACCCCTAATCTAACCCAAAGCCCCCTTAAATAAACCTAACACTAAGCCCCTGAAGATCTTCCTACCTTGTCTTCACCATGCCAGGTATCACCGATCGTTCCAGGCTCCGAAATCTTCATCCAAGCCCAAGCAGGGGCTAGACATCCATCATCCGGCTGAAGTCTTCTATCAAGCGACGGCTGAAGAAGTCCAGAAGAGGCTCCAAAGTCTTCATCATATCCGGAAAGAAGAGTAGATCCGGACCGGCAACCATCTTCTTCCAAGCGGCATCTTCTATCTTCCATCTTGAAGACCTCCACCGCGGACCCATCTTCTTCTTCCGACGACTTCCCGACGAATGACGGTTCCTTTAAGGGACGTCATCCAAGATGGCGTCCCTCGAATTCCGATTGGCTGATAGGATTCTATCAGCCAATCGGAATTAAGGTAGGAAAATTCTGATTGGCTGATGGAATCAGCCAATCAGAATCAAGTTCAATCCGATTGGCTGATCCGATCAGCCAATCAGATTGAGCTTGCATTCTATTGGCTGATCGGAACAGCCAATAGAATGCGAGCTCAATCTGATTGGCTGATTGAATCAGCCAATCGGATTGAACTTGATTCTGATTGGCTGATTCCATCCTATCATCCTATTGGCTGATTCCAATCCTATCAGCCAATCGGAATTCGAGGGACGCCATCTTGGATGACGTCCCTTAAAGGAACCGTCATTCGTCGGGAAGTCGTCGGAAGAAGAAGATGGGTCCGCGGTGGAGGTCTTCAAGATGGAGCCGGTCGTCATCGATGAAGATAGATGATGCCGCTTGGAAGAAGATGGTTGCCGGTCCGGATCTACTCTTCTTCCTGGATAGGATGAAGACTTTGGAGCCTCTTCTGGACTTCTTCAGCCGTCGCTTGATAGAAGACTTCAGCCGGATGATGGATGTCTAGCCCCTGCTTGGGCTTGGATGAAGATTTCGGAGCCTGGAACGATCGGTGATACCTGGTATGGTGAAGACAAGGTAGGAAGATCTTCAGGGGCTTAGTGTTAGGTTTATTTAAGGGGGGTTTGGGTTAGATTAGGGGTATGTGGGTTGTGGGTTGTAATGTTGGGGGGGGTATTGTATGTTTTTTTTTACAGGCAAAAGAGCTGAATTCTTTGGGGCATGCCCCGCAAAGGGCCCTTTTAAGGGCTGGTAAGGTAAAAGAGCTTTGAACTTTTGTAATTTAGAATAGGGTAGGGCATTTTTTTATTTTGGGAGTCTTTGTTATTTTATTAGGGGGCTTAGAGTAGGTGTAATTAGTTTAAAATTGTTGTAATTTTTTTCTAATGTTTGTAAATATTTTTTTATTTTTTGTAACTTAGTTCTTTTTTATTTTTTGTACTTTAGTTAGTTTATTTAATTGTATTTATTTGTAGGAATTGTATTTAATTTATTTATTGATAGTGTAGTGTTAGGTTTAATTGTAGATAATTGTAGGTAGTTTATTTAATTAATTTATTGATAGTGTAGTGTTAGGTTTAATTGTAACTTAGGTTAGGATTTATTTTACAGGTAATTTTGTAATTATTTTAACTAGGTAGCTATTAAATAGTTATTAACTATTTAATAGCTATTGTACCTGGTTAAAATAAATACAAAGTTGCCTGTAAAATAAATATTATTCCTAAAATAGCTACAATATAATTATAATTTATATTGTAGCTATATTAGGGTTTATTTTACAGGTAAGTATTTAGATTTAAATAGGAATAATTTATTTAATAAGAGTTAATTTATTTTGTTAGATTAAAATTATATTTAACTTAGGGGGTGTTAGTGTTAGGGTTAGACTTAGCTTTAGGGGTTAATACATTTATTATAGTAGCGGTGAGCTCCGATCGGCAGATTAGGGGTTAATTATTGTAGGTAGCTGGTGGCGATGTTGTGGGGGGCAGATCGTTGTGGGGGGCAGATTAGGGGTTAATAAATATAATATAGGGGTCGGCGGTGTTAGGGGCAGCAGATTAGGGGTACATAACTATAATGTATGTTGCAGCAGTGTAGGGAGCGGCAGATTAGGGGTTAATAATAATATGCAGGTGACAGCGATAGCGGGGGCGGCAGATTAGGGGTTAATAAGTGTAAGGTTAGGGGTGTTTAGACTCGGGGTACATGTTAGAGTGTTAGGTGCAGACGTAGGAAGTGTTTCCCCATAGAAAACAATGGGGCTGCGTTAAGAGCTGAACGCTGCTTTTTTGCAGGTGTTAGGTTTTTTCTCAGCTCAAACAGCCCCATTGTTTTCTATGGGGATATCGTGCACGAGCACATTTTTGAAGCTGGCCGCGTCCGTAAGCACCGCTGGAATCTAGAGTTGCAGTGGCGTTAAATTATGCTCTACGCTCCCTTTTTGGAGCCTAACGCACTGAAAACCCAGCCATTCTGTGAACTCTAAATAAAGAAAAAGAAGCATAGACAAACGAAGGAGAGGAAGAGGAAAGAAAAAGAAGAGAAGAGGTCAAATACACGTGTTCCTGAGTGAAGTGAAATAAAGTTTGCTGAGGGATATTACAATTACAGTATGGGCCGTAGGAGTAATCTCCTGTTTCCATTTCCGAGGAATGACTTGCTTAGCACTATTCAATGCAATGTGTAGAAGCCTAGTGTGGGCCTTAGATTGCATTTTGGGAATATCATGGAAGAGTAAAACTACTGGATCTAGAGGAATGTCGCGTCCTAGGAGTTTGCTAATTTCCTTAGTTTTGGAGCACCGAAACGGCTGAATACTAGGACATGACCACCAAATATGTCAGGGGAAAGATGTATTGTAGGCGTTGCGGGGTCAAATACCATCTCATTAAGAGTTTATAATTGACTTCCAGCAGGGAGGCCGAGTGAGAAGATTTGGCTATGTTGTGGAAAATTTTATTCCATTCCTCTACTGATACTTACCCCGCAAGGTCTTTTTGCCATTTTTTTGTGTAAGAAGGAAGGTGGTCTGTTGGAGGTGAGTTCAGAATAGCATACAAAAGAGATATAGTATGGGCTGGTTGGTGAGGTGCACTACAGAGTGTTGATAAAATGTGTCATCTGATTATATCTTAGCCAGGTAGCGAAGAAGTCGTTCTCCAAGTTTTGCATTTGTGTCATTGGGATTATTTTTGTTGCCTCCGTCAACAGATAGACCGGGAGAAGTCCATGGATGTCTAGTTTTAAATTGTTTGGGGGAGAATTCCCCACCAAGAAGTCAGGATTGGAGAGTGATGGTGTGAGAGGGGATGGGATACTAGAGAATGAGGTGTTTTTCTGTATCTGTCTAGACCATACCTGAAAAGTTTCTTTTATAATGGGATAGTTTTGGATTGTAGAAGGTCAGTGTTCAGGGGGAAGCCAACAATAGCTCCCTAGTTGGGGTATCCCCATTAAGTCGTGTTCCAGGGAGACCCAGGCTTTAGATGAAGTTGCCGACTGGTAACACCAATCAACAATCCTCTGAAGGATAGTGGCATCTTTGTAATTCTGGAGATTTGGTACACCTAGCCCTCCCCTAGTTTAGATCGTAACATTTTATCAAAATCTTCTAGAACCATGTTTTAATATAATTCTATGTATTGTTTTCCTACATTGGTGGGATTGAAATTTGATTTATTTTTAACATCGGTGTGTATAAAACCATCAAATAGATGGGTAGTGAGATCATTGGTTTCTGAAAACAAACATACTAAGTTCTTATTAGATGGCATTGAGTCAGTTAGAATTATTTGTGTTTGGGAAGTTTCTATTTTGTTTGTTTTCAATTTTTTGTTCGCAAAATATTTCTGTAACGTCAATTTTCATGTAAAATTGTTTAAGTCAACAAAGATGTCAAACATTTTAGGCGTATTTTGTGGACAAAAAGATAACCCTTGTTTCAATTCCTTAATAATTCCAATAATTCCTTGGTCTAATCTGGATAATAAGTTTTCCTTGGCGGCAAGGGCTCTGCCTCTAGAACCTAATTTTCTAGAATATGAGGTCTTTTGCCTGATCTTATTTGTGGACCTTCGGTCCTCATGGCGGGACCCACCCCTAAAAAAAGTGGGGAGCTATTGCTGGTGCTTGGGCTCTCTAAATCTGGGACTGAACCTCTGTGTTCTGTAGATAGAGTTCTAAACCTATTGGGATGCTCAAAATGATCTTGATGTGATTTGTGATGTACAGTAACATGGTGTGAATTGTGATTATTAGTCCTAGGTCCCATATTTGGTTGTTTAAGAAGATTGGGGCTCGGTAGAATATAGTCTTGTTGTTGATAATGGTTAACAGTATTGTTTGGATTTTCTGATTGATAATTTCTGTTATTGGGATATATTCTTCCTGGTTGTTGTGTATGTTGTAATTGTGGTGGTTTGTTGTTGTTGTGTTGTTGTGTTTGATGATGTTGATAGGAAAAATGAGCTCGTGTTTGTTGGTTGTGATGTTTGTTATAATTGGTTCTGTGATGATATTAGTTCATTTGAAATCCATCATTTTGATCATTGTTGTGTGTAGTGTTGTGATCTGTCATATGTTGTGTTCGATATTCTGTTGAAATGCCATGGATTTCTATTACCTGACTGATTATAATGTGTATATTCACCTTCTGTTTCTTGTTTCTCCCATATTGGACCCTTTTCCATTCACCCTGGTTATTGGTATGACTGGCTGAGTTCTCTTGTGAGTTGTTTTTACGATTGAAAGAATATACACAATCATTAACATAATCTTCGTGATCTCTCTGTAATTTTTTGTTTTTGTTATTGACTATATTTTCCTGATATCTTTGTTGATTTTGGCGTAATCTGGATTCTGTTGATACACCCTAAGGTCTGTCTGTATCTTTTCTATATTATTGCTGCTCTGACCATATAATTGTCTCCTGTGATCTATTAGAATTTTGATTAAATTGAAAGAGCATTCGTTCAAGGCTTCATACCATCTTTTTATGATATCTGGGTCATCCTTGAATGAACAATGTTTCAACAATCTTAAACCCCTGGGTATGTGTTTAATTTCTAATTCTAATTTTTATTTTTCCAAAGTGGTTGAATCCCATCAATGTCTATGTTCTTTATTTATCTCTTCTTCTAATAGATAAAATAGATCTCTCATAGGTTTAATGTCATGTGTTTCAGATAATACTTCTGCAACAGAAATATCCTTCGAAAGGTTAAAGCCCATACGCTTGGAGTTCCTTTCCTCTTTAGATTGCATATTTAGGATACAAAAAAAAAGGGAAACAAAGAAAATGTGAAAAAATGTAAAAATATATATATAAAAAAGGGAAAAATAAAAAAGCTTTTTCCTTGTTGATTGCTAAGATCCAAGAGTGTAGGTGAAATCAGGCTGTTTATGTATATATAAAACAAATAAAAAAATTAACAATTATGTCTAGAAAGACGGTTGTTGTTTACTATGTGCCCAATATGTGAGTGAAATCTAATTGCTTATGTGAATATGAATCAAAGCAAAAAAACAATTGTGTCTAAAAAAAAACAGTGTAGGTCCAGATGGATCTAATTATTAATATTATACACATGAAAAAAGAGGTGTCTAATAAATGTGATAGGTTAATAAATCAAACAAGTGAAATAGAAAAAGAAATACAATGAAAACTGTAGATTCCTATAAACAGTTAATAACTTCTGTCTGCAATGACAAAGACATCTTAGTAAATTTGTTAATCATCACAGGTCAGAGCATACAAACCAACAGAATCACATGCAATACATTGCGGGATCTATTACAATATTTTTATATGACATCAAAAACAAAACTATTAACAGATGTAACTTGCTCAACACAAGTGCTGAAGTTAACACAGAAATTAGACAATTGGTTTTGAATTTGTTATGTCCACAATCGCCCTTTTGTTATTTTCATTATTTTAATTTTTATACATATTTTTGACACATGATAGGAAGTGACAAAATCCTCCGTTTAACACAATATATTTATATTGATGAGATTGGGTTTTTTATCTTTGGGGAACTGATGCGTATTAGATGCATCGCGATATATGTTTAAGACAGATTAGATTCAGACAACGTTGTTTTTACTCTGTTAACTTTTTTGTACATAATAATAATTGATTGCTCATTTTAATTGTAACAGCTGGGAGCTTGAATTGGCTCGCCAGTTGAATCTTTTAGATGTTATCTCATTGGATCAGAATCACAGTGACAACTTCCGTTTTTAAGTGATACAATGTGTATATATTGTTACCAATTGTAATCAACCGCATCCGCTTTTTATCTGATGAAACGACCCGTTTGGGGTTGAGAAACGCGTCATAAAATAAAGCTGTTCTTTTATATTGGGAAGTTGTTCACATCATTTTATTCCAGTGCTTTTAAGCATTACAGAAACCTGACCGGTCTCTTTATAACAAAAGACATTACGGCCACAACAGGAGGTGCTCACTGAGCCAGAACCGAGAGGAGATCCTCAGGAGGTGCATTGCCTGCAGTGTACTAGCCACTGTATAAGTGCTAGCGAGCGAATCTGCACTGGTCACAGCACAGTGCCACAGTATCTGGTAAGCATATTACCTGTCAACACACAAACCCATTTGATGAAACTATATTATGCTATGTGGCGCCCTCTCTCTATCGTTATTATACAAAACAAATATTTGAACTATTCAAACAAAAATAAGCAGGGAAAAATGGTATTGTTGAGGTGCATCAAAAATCATAACAAAATACTTTACTAAAAATCGTATGTTAACAAAAAAGTAAAATTAGTATGTAATTTACACAGGAATAAATCAAATTAAATATGCACAGCGCAAATCTTAATTGTAGTACACTGGATGTGCAAAAATCACCCAGAAATTTGAATTTATAAATACAAAATGGACAGCTTAATTGTTGTTTTTTCATAAAATGGGCTGAACATGGGTGTTCCATTGGCGTATATGACAATGTCTCACTAATCCCAGCGTAATTCTATAAAGGTGTTCGCACTGCAGATATCACAGTTTTTTCTCGCCAACTAAAAGGTGGCAAGCTTTTCTCAAAACAATACTAACACTTATAACCCCAATAGAAAAACAAGTGCCTACTAAAATATAGGCGAATGTAAGATGCTATAAGCAGAAAGCAGCATAATGTGAGTTATATTGGCTGCAGGATTTTAATTTTAAAGTGCTCCCCCTGCTCCATGATAACTTCGCACTAAGGAGCAAAGTGTCCCTAACCAGCAAGCTTCAATACTTTTAATAGGAGCCATCTCGCAACTCGCAGGGACTGCCCCTTTTTTACGATCATTGCACCGGGGCATCCCTGCGAGTGTCAGCGAGAAAAAGAAGGTTTGAGCTGGCGAAGATTATATCATCGAGCTCTGAGTATCATTAGCCACTCAAGCGGTTCTGACTGATAGAGCTTGACAGCTGCAGCAGAAACACGCCCTCCTATGATGACATCACAGATCACCATGGTAACCCGCAATGCACAAGTGTAGCAATCGGTGACCCACATAAGAGTAGCCAAATGCACCTCAAATCCACAATGGAAGTATTAGAGTCACTAATCTCAATGCTACTATTTTTGAGGGGGAACTGGAATTGTGAAATCGTAACATTGTCTCTTAGCCACGCCCCCTATGGGTGTGATCACACTATTAACAATCCTACTGGTGTCAATAACTAATGCCCCTGTCATTCGTATAGGTGTCTATTCACTAATCCAAAGGTATGTCAAAAAGAAATGGGGCAAATCCTAATTATAAAACCTCCCTTCGAGCTCAATAAAGTAAATCTCCATATGTGACTAAAAATAGAACAAAACTTTAAAATTTAAATTTAAAATTAAGACAAAACATAATAATAATTATAATTTTGTTCATTGTGGAACATATTGGTCAGTACGCCCCAAATTGGGGCACTTTCATAACCATCACCTCTACCATAAAGGTGTGAACACAAAATCAAAATGAAAATATAGCTGCAAGCAGCAATAGAGGTGGCCAGCGCATCATTTTTGCAATGCCATATAAGTACTTATGTCACAAAATAAAGCTATAGAACAACTGTTTACAGTTCTAACATAAGCATTTGGAAAAAAAAATACATTTTCGAAATGTTTGCGTTTTTTAAAATGGCTGCCACACCATATGACCTATACTTTCAACATGAACATATGTAACTCTAGGTGACCATATATGGTTATACAGCAAATTTCACAGCTTTAACATAAGCGGTTGGAAAGAAAACCCAGTTTCAAAATTTTTGCGTAAACCAATATGGCTGCCACAGCTTGTGACTAATTCCTTCAACATGAAAAACTGTGACTCTAGGTCACAATCTAAGACTGTACAGCAATTTTCACAGTTCTTAAATAAGCGGTTGCAGAGAAAATAGACTTTCGAAATTTTCGCGTAAACCAAGATGGCTGCCCGATCATAAGATATACAGCCTCTATATTATGCACAATAGTGCTCACTATAGATATCAATAAACATGGCAAAAATAAAGCATTTTTGTAAAACGGTTTTTGTTTTATTATGAATTTAAATATATCATTAAGCAATTTTGAACAATTCAAAATAGCTGCCAAACCACATGACGTATCAACTTCTCTTGAACAAATCTGAATATTAGTCATAAGATAACTCTATAAACAAAATTTCAAGTCTGTCGCATAAGCGGTTTCGGAGAAGATTTTTTTTTTTTTTGTTTAAATAGTTTTTATTGGGTGTTACAATTTTACAACATAGAGATAATTCTCTAAACAGCAAAATAACAATTAAATATATGTACACAATAAAACACTATTGACCCATTATTTTCTAAATTAAGGGGAGGGGTGGGGGTGGGAGGGGGTAAGGATGAGGGGGATATGGGGAAGGAAAGTAAGATCCTATCGCATGTACAGCTTTTCAAGTTTCCATCGAGCTGGATTAATATAACCGAACTGAGCTTTATATTGCATAGCATAATATACACATGTTCATCAAACACAGCGAAATAGTCAGTTGCCTGGGTGAGAAAGGTACAGAGGGAGGGGTTACCTAGCTGTCAGTTGTGGGTTCGGGGTCTCTGTTCCCATAGGAATAGTACATTGACTATAAAATCTTGTTTCCCAGAATACGAATAGTGCATCTTTTCAAGGGTCAGAACATGGTCTACTTCCAGAATCCATTTAGAAATGGAGGGTATCTCTCGGGTTTTCCATAATCTGGGAATCAGTCTTTTAGCACATGTCAGCATTAATAGAAATAGTTTTTTACGGTATGCACAGGGAATCTGGGGAACCTGGTTTAGAAGAACGGAGCATGCATTCAGGGAAATGTTAGTACCCAACACCCGGTTCATGTACTGCTCAATTTGCGGCCAAAAGCCAGCCAGACCAGGACAGGACCACCAAATGTGGGTCATAGAGCCTACCTCACCACACCTCCTCCAGCAACTAGAAGAGGCGTTAGGGTAAATGGCACGTAGGCGCTGGGGTGTCAGGTACCAGCGGGCCATAATTTTATAGTTCGCTTCAGCCATAGTTAGGGAAGTGGAGGATGTGTGTATATAATGGAAGCAGCGCTTCCAATCGCCATCAGATAAATTGTTTAGCAATTCCTCATTCCACCTCGCCAGGTATGCGGGACGTTGTTCTGGGAAGGAGCCCCGTAGGATATTATACGATCTAGACAGGTGTGCTTTTTTGATCTGGGGGTTGGTGCAAAGTTGTTCGAACTGTGTCAGTGGTCTTTGTATATCTGGTTTGAAGGGGCTACTATGAATCGCATGTCTGATTTGAAAGTACACGTACCAGTTTTGAAAGGGAGACCCCAGCTCTTCGTAGAGCAAGGCTCTTTCCTTAATGCCAGCCGGGCCTAGGACTAAATATATAGGTAGATTTTGTAACAATGTATTTGCGCTGGTGTGGGTGAATAGGTCGTGCTGCAAGAATAGATGGTTACCTAATAGCGGAGTCAGAGGGGATACTGAGGAGGATACTCCTCTGAAATGTGTAAGGACATAGTCCCATGTATCATGTATCAAGAGTAGCTTTAATGTAGTTATTGAGGTATGGTGTCTGAGGGCTGGAATGTTTCGGTAGCCAGGCTAAGTCTCTCATGTTTTTAACTCTAGAAAGATAGCACTCTATCTGAATCCATACTTTATCCGGGGGAGAGTGGTTCCAAGAAAGTATTCTCGATAAGTGAGCTGCTCTATAATAATTAGTAAGATTAGGGACATTAAGACCACCGTCATCTCTACATAGGCCCAAGGTATGTTGTGCTATTCTAGGTCTCTTATAGGCCCAAATGAATGAGTTTATCATTTTCCCTAGCGCTCTGAGATAAGTATTAGGCAAGGCCATGGGTAGGGTCTGAAAAAGATAAAGAAATTTAGGGACAATCATCATTTTGATGGTATTGATCCTGTCTATCCAAGATAGATGCCCCTGTCTTTTAACCTTTTCTTGGAGTGCTATGTAATTGTCTGAGAATAGTTTGCGGGTGTCTTTCGGAATCACCAAACCCAGGTATTTAAGTTTATCAGTGACAGTGAATTTTGTGAGTTGTGTTATGGCTTCTACTCCCAGTGGTGGTAAGTTAAGTGGGATTAGGCCAGATTTCCCCATATTAACGGTGAAGTTTGAAACTTGTTTATACCCCTCAAGTGTTTCAATTAGGGCCGGTAGTGTCGTCTCTGGGGACTGTAGAGTGAGGATCACATTGTCTGCGAATAAGAAGCACTTCTGGGTAACATTACCAAAATCCAGACCTCTGATTGCTACATTGTGTCTGATTTGTATTGCAAGAATTTCCACTGTTAGGGCGAATAGTAAGGGTGATAAAGGGCAGCCCTGGCGTGTGCCATTAGAAATGGGAAATGAATGAGAGATGGTATCATTTATTTTAATTTTGGCGCTTGGATTATGGTATAGGGCCTGGATTCTATTGATAAATGAATTTGGGAGGCCGAATTTCGACAGGGCTTTCCACATAAATTGCCAGTCCACCCTGTTGAAAGCCTTCTCCGCGTCTGTGGAGAGTAAGACTAATGGAATGTGGTAGTCATGGGCGTATTGTAAGGAGTGTAGCAATCTAGTTGTGTTGTCCTTGGCTTCTCGTCCCCTGATAAAGCCAACCTGGTCAGGATGAATGATTTTTGGTAGTATGTTATTTAACCTGTTTGCAAGGATCTTAGCATAGATCTTCATATCTATATTAATAAGGGAAATTGGTCTATAATTTCCCACAAGATCAGTTGCTTTATCTGGTTTGGGTATGACTGTAATTAAAGCCTCAAGCAGTGATTCTGGAAAAGGTATGTCCTGGTCTACGTCAGTGAACAATGTGAGAAGTTGTGGACTTATGTGCTCTAGTAGTAACTGGTAGAATTTGGCCGTAAGGCCATCAGGGCCAGGGGATTTGCCATTGGGTAGTGCCTGGATAGTAGTGATGATTTCTTGTAGAGTAATTGGGGAGTCTAAAAATTCCTTATCGTCATCTGTTATAGATGGCGTGTCTGTGGTTGCTAAGTATGAGTCTATGAGTTGTGTTCTGTCTGGGGATGTCGAGGTTCTCAAGTTATATAGTTTGGAGTAATAGGAGATAAAGGAATTCGCAATCTCGTCATTATTACTAACAGTCACTCCCGGGGATTGCGTGATAGATCTGATGAAATTAGCATACCTTTGTTTCTTAAGTGATCTGGCCAACAAGCGGCCTGCTTTATTATTCTCTATAAAACATTTGGCTTTGGTGGTTAGGGCTCTCATATGTGCATTCCGTATAAGGAAATTATTAAGGGTGTCCCTTGCCTCCATGAGAGTAGCGAGTTTTGTGGGGGAGGTTGGGTCTAGTTTATGAATAGACTCCTGCTTAGTAAGGTCATCTGTCAGTGACGTGAACTGGGCCGATCTAAGTTTGCGCTGTTTGGCATTGTGCTTAATCAAAACCCCACGTATGAAACATTTATAAGCTTCCCAATTGGTTGAGGCAGAAGTGTCCTCCGGTTTATTGAAGGAGAAATATTCCTCTGAAAGCTTTTTTAGTTCGTCAATGGTTTCTTGATTAGTGAGAATAGTGTCATTTAGTCTCCAGAGAGAGGTACCCTGAGAAGCTTTATACCATTTGAACTTGGTGGTAACCATACTGTGATCTGACCAGGGTGTATGTGATATTTTAGAGTAAATAAGATTTGTCAAGAGTGCTTGGCTACATAAAATGTAGTCTAATCTAGAGTATGAATGTTGGGGGTGGGAAAAGAAGGTAAAATCTTTCCTATTTGTATGCGCTACTCTCCAGGAGTCAAACAGGTTAACACTCTGAAGAGCTGCACAATTATTTTTCAAGGAGTGGTTACGCAGGTAAGACTTCCCAGTAGATGTGTCAATGGAGGGGTTCAGAGGGAAGTTGAGGTCGCCCCCCAGAATTATCGGGCCTTTAGATATATCAAGTAGGGTGTTGGCCAGAGACCTAAAAAAGTTTGGGGTGGGTCTGTTTGGTGCATACACATTAACCAAGGTGACAGGGATCCCATAACATAGACCAACTAAGATCAGAATCCTGCCCTCCTTATCAGAGTGTTTTTGTAGCAACTCAAAGGGGATGTTGCGCTTGATAGATATGCACACTCCGTTCTTCTTGTGTGGGCCGGAATTACAAAAGTGTTTGTCATAATATCTTGTCGAGAGTGTGGGTTCGGCATGTTTTTTAAAATGGGTTTCTTGGAGCATAACTATATCCAAATTTTTCTTATAAAAATCATGAAAGGCAATAGACCTTTTTTCAGCTGACAAGAATCCTTTTACATTTTGGGTTGCTAATACTAACATGCCTTTTTCTTTGCTTGCCGGCATTTTTATGTTGAGCTAGTAGTTCCTAAAAAGGATGAATGGCCTAATCCAGTAAAAGCTATATAGGATATCAAGTTGAACAGGTAAGGGGGGAATGTGGATAAGAGGGGGAAAGGAGGTAAAAGGGAGGCAGTAGATTGTTACGAACAATTCAGGGAGGATTGATTATAAATAGAATTTTCCAGAGACTGTTGCAGTACAATATCCGCACAGCTCCTTGCTATCTGTGAGTGAACTTGGGAGCTTTGGTACAAGCCGGGTATTCGTCAGCTATTGAAGTCATGAGCGGCCTAGGCCGCCAGTTGTCCCAGACATCATGATAAGTGAGTTATTGTCTGATACAGTCAGTCTGTGAGGGCAGTATGGTGAAGTCACAAACTAACGATGTAACAATGGTAGTCGGAAAAGTAATGGGCCTTAACCTGTACTGTTGCATAAATTACAATGTGCATTATTCAGAGTGCAAACATATTAAAGATCTATTCTGTTCCATACATGTGTAGGTAACTAGGTGCTATTGTAACTCAAACAATATCTATGGTATACTTTCAGAACATTAACATAAAAAACATGGTATGAGCAATACATCACAACTACTTAACCTCAGGGTGTTATGGCGTAATGTAGTAGGAAAACAAACTTAACAAGATCATTAAGAAAATAAATTAAGGCAGTTTACTTCTGTGGTATAAATGCCATACTAAATGCAGATAACAGAGAGCCTAGTAATCGTTAGTCATTTCTAAGCTATAACTTAAGACATATCGTTAATGTTACCCTCCTGCCATAGTATAGGCGGGTTCATCTGCTTCAGTTTGATTCGGAACCTGCAAAAAAAACCAACAGATATTGTTTTGTCTCTTTAAGTCTTTTTAGAAAGTTCTCTTTAGAAGGCGTAGAATTAGGGCTATATCATATAACCCTAATAACTCAGAGGACGGTGCTCCACATAGGCCATCAAAGAAGTTCATCCTGGGACCTCTTTTTCTATATCATCAGTAGGGGATGAAGTGGTCTGTCTACGTTTATGTTGCGGAGTTGGCAGCTCCGGGCCTTGGCGCCTTTGAGACCTTGGGTTATTTTGCTCACCCGAAAGCCCCTGGTAGGGCTGGGGGACATTTTTATCAGGCAGAGAGATGTTTAACAAGTTGCAGAATTTCCCCACGTCAGACATTGACGTGCATTCAATCTTTTTCCCATTCTTTGTGGTGATAATTGACGTAGGGAATCCCCATCTGTAAGGAATGTGTAAGGCACGTAAGTGAGTAGTCAAAAACAGAAAGTCTCTCCTCTTTTGGAGGGTTCTTATTGATAGATCTTGGTAGACCTGAATCCTGTGTCCTCTGAATGACAGTGCTTGCTGCTTTCTAGCGATGTTATATAGTTCCTCCTTTTGTTTGTAATGTTGGAAATGAACAATAATGTCTCTAGGAGGAGCATCATCGGCTGGTCTAGGGCGTAGAGCCCTGTGTGCTCTATCCAGTGGTATAGCCGGACTCTCTTCTTCAGGGATTGCCAACATCTCTGCAAAAAGGGCTTGCAAGTAGTCTTGAAGATCATTGTTCAACACCGTCTCCGGAATTCCCCGGAATCGGAGATTACCTCGTCTAGAGCGATTCTCTAAATCATCGATTTTATCTTCTAACGCCATTACCAGTTGAGTCTGCTGAGATTGCTTGGATGACAGACTGGCTACTTTTTGTGACATAATATATTCATGCTCCTCAAGGGAGTCAACTCTGCGCCCCAGGTCATTAATCTCTTTCTTTAAGTCTGCGCATTCATCCTTAATGCAGGATTTAACCTGCTCTATGAGCGCTTCCATTGCCTTATAGGTAATCGGGGAGTCCTCTTTACTCATCTGTGCTGGTGGAGAAGGGCAGCTAGAGTTATCAGTCATGTCGCATTGAATCTCCTCCATATGTACCTGTTGGGTTCCTGAGTCTTTTTTGTTTACAATCTGATCTGTGTGCCTAAAAAAGGTGTTAACAGTACTCTGTGTATTTGATGACAGTTTTTGACCTTTTTCACCTTTTTGAGCTCTCCTTTGAGACATCATAAGAGATAAGCCACAGCCTCAAAATTAGCAGAAGTATTTTATCACAGGTCTTGCGAACACGGTTGGTAAATGTGCCCCTAGAACAACATAGCCCCCGGGGAGTTTACCCTCACAGGGTGATCACGGCAAAGGGTGAAGGTGATATGACCTGCTGCTACATGGAGCAGCAGGAAAGGGGAGAGGGCTATGAGCTCCGGTGGGATAGCAAGCAATGGCGTTTAAATAAACCAGGGTGTTAATCCATATCTGTAAATCCAGTGTGTGGTATTTTATCTGCTAGGGGATGCAGGGAGACAAAAAAAAAGTCTATTTGTGAGGTCTTTAACAGTTGTACAGACTATAGGTTAGTAGACTTATATTTATGTATTCCGGAACTGCGGGGATTGGAGTTGTTTTTTTCCTTTTTTTCTTTTCTTTTATGTCCCTCAGGCCCTTCTCCCCTGGTATTGTCTCAGGTTAGGATTGAAGTTTTACTGGCTCTGTCTGGGGATAACAAGCTGAGTTGGTGATGTCGGCTCTATAAGTCAGATCTGGGATATATCATTGCTCTTCACATTGCATACATTGTCAGTGTTAGAGTTTGCGTGTCAGCATTGTACTCACATTATGCGGTTCCACGTGGCAGTCCGTTTTCAACAGCCCTCATTCCAGTAAAGGATGTTGTGCATCGCCACTTGTTTATGTGAGACGATCTATCTTTTATTGTAGTCCGCCACAGTACACAATTGGCGGTCAGTGTTAGACTGCGACACCGGGTAAGGCAGCTGGTGATCCGTTGTAATTGCCCGCTGCGTTAGAGTAGGCCTAGTCAGGAGAATGTGCGCAGCAGCATAGGCGCCGTTTCGTTTAGGCCTCAGTCCTGATCACCAGCGGTAGCGATGTTCTGGTCAGTTAGGAGATCCAGTGACAGCTCAAGTTGTGTACCGGAGCTTTACAACTGCATCGCATATCTTAAAGAGAGGTCTTGGGAGGAATTAGGTAGTTTTGCTGAGTGGAACACCCGACTTGCTCACGGAGCCTCAGTTTGTTGCGACCATCTTGGTCGGTCGCTCGCTCGCTCCGCCCCCCCGGAGAAGATTTTTATAGTTTTTAAAAATGGCGCATACGAAACAAAATGGCCACCAAGCTATGCAATGTATGGCTTTCAAATTGCACATACTAATGCTCACTATAGACCTCTACAATTTGCAGAAGTTTCATAAAAATTTGCAAATGTTTTATTTCACGAAGGCGACTGCGCAATGCAAATTTTAACTGCACTATTATCTTTAAGGGTTATGACTATGTGTAATCATGTGTCTATTACACTGTAATATTGTTAAATATTGTAAAACTAATGTATAAAGTACAAAATTACGCAATTAAATGGCGATAAAAAGGTTAATGTCTCACAGCAGCCATGTTGATAATGGAAAAATCGACGTTTTATATCATAACAATATGCTACAGAGACATTTCACACTATCTCGTAGTATGCCCGCCCACTTATATTAGGTACCTAGCTGTTGGCCCAATCATCACCTCTTGTATAGGACCAATCATGATAGGCCTCATCACCAAAATCTTCCCCAGCGTCATTCGATCATTATACCCGCCCCAAGTGTCGTGTGTAGACAAGATTTTTCCATTATCAACATGGCTGCTGTGAGACATTAACCTTTTTATCGCCATTTAATTGCGTAATTTTGTACTTTATACATTAGTTTTACAATATTTAACAATATTACAGTGTAATAGACACATGATTACACATAGTCATAACCCTTAAAGATAATAGTGCAGTTAAAATTTGCATTGCGCAGTCGCCTTCGTGAAATAAAACATTTGCAAATTTTTATGAAACTTCTGCAAATTGTAGAGGTCTATAGTGAGCATTAGTATGTGCAATTTGAAAGCCATACATTGCATAGCTTGGTGGCCATTTTGTTTCGTATGCGCCATTTTTAAAAACTATAAAAATCTTCTCCGGGGGGGCGGAGCGAGCGAGCGACCGACCAAGATGGTCGCAACAAACTGAGGCTCCGTGAGCAAGTCGGGTGTTCCACTCAGCAAAACTACCTAATTCCTCCCAAGACCTCTCTTTAAGATATGCGATGCAGTTGTAAAGCTCCGGTACACAACTTGAGCTGTCACTGGATCTCCTAACTGACCAGAACATTGCTACCGTTTTCGCGTAAACAAAGATGGCTGCCCGATCGTAAGATATACAGCCTCCATATTATGGACAATAGTGCTCACTATAGATGTCAATAAACATGGCAAAAATAAAGCATTTTTGTAAAACGGTTTTTGTTTTATTATTAATTTAAATATATCGTTAAGCAATTTTGAACAATTCAAAATGGCTGCCAAACCACATGACGTATTATCAACTTCTCTTGAACAAATCTGAATGTTAGTCATAAGATAACTCTATAAACAAAATTTCTGTCTGTCCCATAAGTCTGTCCCATAAGCGGTTTCGGAGAAGAAGATTTTTATAGTTTTTAAAAATGGTGCATACAAAACAAAATGGCCGCCAAGCTATGCAATGTATGGCTTTCAAATTGCACATACTAATGCTCACTATAGACCTCTACAATTTGCAGAAGTTTCATGAAAATTTGCAAATGTTTTATTTCACGAAGGCGATTGCGCAATGCGAATTTTAACTGCAATATTGTCTTTAAGGGTTATGACTATGTGTAATCATGTGTCTATTACACTGTAATATTGTTAAATATTGTAAAACTAATGTATAAAGTGCAAAATTACGCAATTAAATGGCGATAAAAAGGTTAATGTCTCACAGCAGCCATGTTGATTATGGAAAAATCGCAGTTTGAACAAACTTGGTAGAGGACCTTGCAAGGAGCATATTGAAGGAGCAAGGAGCAAAATTCATTGCACTAAGCGGTTTAAGTGAAGAAGATGTTTGAATATTTTCGCAAAATGCAAGATGGCTGCCACATCATGTGACCAAGGCACTTCTCTTGAGCAGTAGCAATTTTAGGTCATAGTAGCACTAAGCACAGCGAGTTTCAAAGTTGTAACATAAGCAGTTCCAGAGCTAAAGATTTTTAAGCGTTTGACAAAATTTGTTGCAAAAAGCAATATGGCTGCCAGAGCATGTGACCTATGAGTTCAATTTTGCATGAGATGTAGCACAGCAATAGGCTGTATCAGCATACCTGATTTTAAGAGCTTTGCAAAAACAGTTAAGCAGTTATGGGCAATTGAATACAAAGCTTGGCGGAATAAAAAGAATAATAATAATAATAATAATCCGAACAATAACAATAGGTTGTCCTGCAACTTTGTTGCTGGCCACCTAATTATATTCTATGTTAAACCACCATGAAACATGATCCATATCACCTATTTAGTAATGCCAGTAACTGATCCTAGCAATCCCCATATCAATAGAAATAATAATAAAAAAGGAAATAAACCAATATAGCCACTAGGAGGGAGTACATTTAATAAGTGATCCTTTACCGGGGCCAGAGTGTATCTATTAACCTATCACTTTCTAACCTACCCTATCTCTAGGTGGCTATCATCAGAGTCACCTGTACCTACAACATGTGCACAGATGGACCACAGTTGATCAACCATATATAAGGCATCATTTCAGTGTGAATATATATGCAAAGTGACAACATGATATAAACATATTTAAAAAATATTAAAACCAACAAACGTACATATACCTGATATATGGTAATCAATACCCTACAATGGATTTGACCCCATGGTTGCTAATACATATATGCTAAGTCTTAAATGCAAGGGGGCAACCCCTAGAGCTCAACCTCAACTCTAACATAGGACCGTGGGCTCTCACAACATCTTAAGTTATATGGCCGCCCATATCAAAAACTTTCTGATCGCAAACTCACATTTAGATCCTAGACTCTCATTTAAACAATTTCTAAAGCATTAGAGGTAGCACTGCCATCCGGAATGAACATTTAGTCCCCTTTGTCTGAGAGTGCCTAGCTCATAGATCCATCTTGCCTCCTTCTTCAAAAGGATCCTGGCTCTGTCTCCCCCTCTTCTTAATTTAGGCATGTGATCTAAGAGGCAAAATCTCAGATCCTTCACTGTATGACCTGCCTCGATGAAGTGTCGAGCCACTGGTAAATCAGACTTCCCTTTTTGTATGGCTGTCTAGATGCTCGAAAGATGGTTCACCATTCTAGTTCTTGAGTCATCCACTATCTTTCCTGTGTAGAATCTCCCACAGGTACAATTAAGGAGATAGACCACAAATTGTGTGGTACATGTCAAGAAGTGTTTAATCTCATACCTTCTCTTCTGGTCTGGGTGTTGGAAATGTGTGCCAGTGATCATACCACTACATATGACACAACTGATACACCTATAGCAACCTTTCTTTTTACTAAACCATGGCCTCTGTGATGTAAATGGATCCATGTCTGTTTTCATTAATGTGTCCCTTAGGCTCCGACCCTTCCTATACCCAATTCTAGGGGCTTGCCATCTCATGAAAGGTAATGATTGTTCAGCTTCCAACAATCTCCACTCCTCTTTCACCGCTCTGGTGATAATGTAACTGTCTGGTGAATATGTGGTCACCAAAGTCATCTGTTGAAGGGGTGCGTGTTCTTCTTGTATTAGTGATGTAGGCTTCAGAGCTAGATCACGCATATCAGAGAGAATCTTTTGCTTATATCCTCAGTCACTGAATCTCTGGCTCATCTCTTCCAGTTATACCATAGAATATAATTTCATTTTGATTTTGTGTCCACACCTGTATGGTAGAGGTGATGGTTATGAAAGTGCCCCAATTTGGGGCATACTTTCCAATATGTTCCACAATGAACAGAATTATAATTATGATTATGTTATGTCTTAATTTTAATTTTTAATTTTAAAGTTTTGTTCTATTTTTGGTCACATAGGGAGATTTACTTTATTGAGCTCGTAGGGAGGTTTTATAATTAGAATTTGGCCCATTTCCTTTTGACATACCTTTGGATTAGTGAATAGACACCTATACAAATGACAGGGGCGTTAGTTATTGACATCAGTGGGATTGTTAATAGTGTGAACACACCCATGGGGGCGTGGCTAAGAGACAATGTTACTAATTCATAATGCCATTTCCCCCTCACTAATAGTAGCGTTGAGATTCGTTTAGTGATTCTAATACTACCGTTGGGGATTTGAGGTGCATTTGGCTAGTCTTATGTGGGTCACCAATCTCTACACTTGTGCATTGCGGATTACCATGGTGATATGTGATATTATCAGTCAGAACTGCTCGAGTGGGTAATGATACTCAGTCTTTAGAGGGGTTGTGTTAGGAAGCTGAGTGATATAATAATAGATAGTTTAACTTAGATGGTTTAATTTATAATCCTAAATCGATGGATGATTAATTGGTGAGAGCCATGGTTGTTATACATGGTTGCTAAGATAGTAACTCAACATGTCCACAGGAGGCAGAGTGAGTGGAGGACACATAAGTTTTGTACACATAACATCCCCTTTAATATGGATAGAATATGACTCAGTTTTGATTGATGACAGATCTGTTACCAGCTGTGGTTATAACGATGTATATATATGTGAGTAATAAACTTTCGATTATTCCAATTCAGGGATATCCTATAATTTATGTTTAGAATGGCATAGGGGTGTGACAGGGTTAAACTGTTTTTTATTGGCTGCCCATAAATGTTTGTTTACATTTTACATCAACTATAGATAGCTGCACAGAGACGATTAGAGTGGTTCAACCATGATGGCATCATAACAAAATATATAGTTATTCACTTCACTTTATTTTACATTATCTCACATTAATAATACACACAATATTTGATGTTTTTATAGGTAACGATGTGTAGATATAAATAGATGATGTCACTGATTTGCTAAACACTTGGACAGCTTTGATTGGCTGTGAAGAAGGGGGAGGGTTACAAAAATCTTTAAAAGGCTTGATTTTGGCACTGGTTGTTTGTCAGAGAAAGGGACACATTTGTTGTCACAGTTTTACTGAAGTCCAGTGAGTGCTTATTTCAATACAATATATATATATATATATATATATATATATATATATATATATATATATATATATCTAAATGCCTGTACCACCCACTACCAAGGAACTATAAAATAGTGCTGAAAATAGGTTTAATTAATCTAGACCATGTACTGATATATGCATCTAAAATGTTGTCTGTGACCATTTCAGAGAGTATTGTTCACGTGCAAAATAATATAAAGTACAAAACCCATAATCGGGAGAACTGTGATCGATGTCAATGTATTGTATGGGTAATTTTTACCACTATATGGTAATCTTTTCCAATATTTTAATCATCTAATTTGCTTAGAATCTTGTTATATTTTGTTAAAGAGTAGGCTTAGGAGCAGAAATGAGCTACTAGGGGCTAGCTGACCACATCTAGTAAATCAATGACAAATTTGTGCAGCCACCAGTTATCTGCAAGCTTCCAGCAGTGCATTGCTGTTTGCTTACCTAGGTATACTCTTCAATAAACCAAGAGGGCAAAGCAAATCTGATAATAGAAGTAAAATGGTCACATAGGGAGATTTACTTTATTTAGCTCGTAGGGAGGTTTTATAATTAGGATTTGGCCCATTTCCTTTTGACATACCTCTGGATTAGTGAATAGACACCTATACAAATGACAGGGGCGTTAGTTATTGACATCAGTGGGATTGTTAATAGTGTGAGCACGCCCATGGGGGGCGTGGCTAAGAGACAATATTACGATTTCATAATGCCATTTCCCCTCACTAATAGTAGCGTTGAGATTCGTTTAGTGACTCTAATACTACCGTTGGGGATTTGAGGTGCATTTGGCTAGTCTTATGTGGGTCACCAATCTCTACACTTGTGCATTGCGGGTTACCATGGTGATATGTGATATTATCAGTCAGAACTGCTCGAGTGGGTAATGATACTCAGTCTTTAGAGGGGTTGTGTTAGGAAGCTGAGTGATATAATAATAGATGGTTTAACTTAGATGGTTTAATTTATAATCCTAAATCGATGGATGATTAATTGGTGAGAGCCATGGTTGTTATACATGGTTGCTAAGATAGTAACTCAACATGTCCACAGGAGGCAGAGTGAGTGGAGGACACATAAGTTTTGTACACATAACATCCCCTATAATATGGATAGAATATGACTCAGTTTTGATTGATGACAGATCTGTTACCAGCTGTGGTTATAACGATGTATACATATGTGAGTAAAAAACTTTCGATTATTCCAATTCAGGGATATCCTATAATTTATGTTTAGAATGCCTATAATTTATGTTTAGAATGACATAGGGGTGTGAAAGGGTTAAACTGTTTTCTATTGGCTGCCCATAAATGTGTGTTTACATTTTACATCAACTATAGGTAGCTGCACAGAGATGATCAGAGTGGTTCAACCATGATGGCATCATAACAAAATATATAGTTATTCACTTCACTTTATTTTACATTATCTCACATTAATTGTCACAGTTGGCTGAAGTCCAGTGAGTGCTTATTTCAATACAATATATATATATATATATATATATATATATATATATATATATATATATATATATATATATCTAAATGCCTGTACCACCAACTACCAAGGAACTATAAAATAGTGCTGACAATAGGTTTAATTAATCTAGACCATGTACTGATATATGCTTCTAAAATGTTGTCTGTGACTATTTCAGAGAGTATTGTTCATGTGCAAAATAATATAAAGTACAAAACCCATAATCGGGAGAACTGTGATCGATGTCAATGTATTGTATGGGTAATTTTTACCACTATATGGTAATCTTTTCCAATATTTTAATCATCTAATTTGTTTATAATCTTGTTATATTTTGTTAAAGAGTAGGCTTAGGAGCAGAAATGAGCTACTAGGGGCTAGCTGACCACATCTAGTAAATCAATGACAAATTTGTGCAGCCACCAGTTATCTGCAAGCTTCCAGCAGTGCATTGCTGTTTGCTTACCTAGGTATACTCTTCAATAAACCAAGAGGACAAAGCAAATCTGATAATAGAAGTAAACTGGTAAATTATTTAAAAATGCAAACTTTATCTGAACAATAAAAGTTTAATTTTGACTCTACTGTTTCTTTTAGTTTTGTCAATGTTTTAAGTTTTCAAATCCTGTCACCAGCAGTTAAAGGGACAGTAAAGTCAAAATTAAACTTTTATTTTTCAGGTAGAGTGTGCAATTTTAAACAACTTTCCAATTTACTTCTATTATCAAATTAGTTTTGTTACTTTGATATCCTTTTGTTAAAGAGTAAATCTAGGGACACTGATAGGAGCTCAGGATTGTGCACGTGTCTATAGCAGTCTATGGCAGCAGTGTTTGCAACTATGTATAACATTACTATAAACAATGTTGCGAACACTGCTGATAGATGACTAAAAATACATATATGCGCCTGAGCTCTTCTAAAATTGCTCTTTAACAAAAGATACCAAGATAACTAAGCAAAACTGATAATAGAAGTGAATTAGAAAGTTGTTTAAAACTTCATTATCTATCAAATCAATTTAATTTTAATTTAGACTTTACTGTCCCTTTAATATGGTACCACCTCATTGTAAATAAAATGTAGAATAACGTGACAGTAAACACCTGCTACATACTGTTTTTGTCCCTAACTGGCTTCAGCAGATAACAACCGAAAAACAATGTAGTTTATTCCAACTTAAATGGACAGTCTACACCAGAATTGTAATTGTTTAAAAAGATAGATGATCCCTTTATTACCTATTCCCCAGTTTTACATAACCAACACAGTTATATTAATATATTTTTTACCTCTGTGATTACCTTGTATCTAAGTATTTGCAGACTGCCCCCTTATCTCAGTGCTTTTGACAGACATGCAGTTAAGCCAATCAGTGCAGACTCTTAAATAACTAATCGGGAGTGAGCACAATGTTATCTATATGACACACATGAACTAGTACGGTCTAACTGTGAAAAACTTTCAAAATGCTCTGAGCTAAGAGGCGGGTTTCAACGGTTTAGAAATCAGTTTGAGCCTACCTAGGTTTAGCTTTTGAAAAATACCACCAAGGGAACAAAGCAAATTTAATGCTAAAAGTCAATTGGAAAGTTGTTTAAAATTGCACGCCCTATCTGAATCATGAAAGTTTAATTTTGAGTAGACTGTCCCTTTAAAACCATGGCTAGCCTTTGAATCCTCTTAATGAGGCAAATGGTGGTTGCAGTTTGAATACTGAAAAACAACAGTTAATATGTTTTGAAAAATGCATATAGATAATTGACATGTTATTTTATAGCAAGAATATATATGTCTTGTAATTACCACGTGTTTAGGGTCCCTGGACTGAATATTAAAGAGACACTAAACACTAAATACATTTCATGGGTGCTGCTATTATGGAACCTAAGTTACACTGCAGGTATATGAAGGAGAGTTGCTGCACCTGTGCAACAAGTCAGCACTGGAATATAGTGAAATATAGATTTCAACATGGCGGCACCCGTTACTAGAGGTAGGCGGGGCATAACCTCAATACTATGCTTATAAAATCTATTCAGTGTTTAATGTCCCTTTAAAAACCACACTTAACTAGTCTGCTCTACCTTCAACTTTCTTAATAAATGGGGCATTTTTCCTATTTTGAAGTTCCATTTTGCAACCTAAGTTGTATTTATTGGGCCCTCATAAACCACAAAATACAATTTAAAAGCTGATTTTCCTTAATCAAAAACAAAAACAAAACACAAGCTCCCAATTAGCAAGGTTATTAGAATAAACTCATTTCTAGAAGGGCTGACATCACTGTTGACACCACAAAACCAACCACAAGAAATCCATCTTAAATTAATGGAAGATCAGAAAAGCAAGAAATAGAGTTTTTTCTCCAATTTGGGCAAAGTTACAACTACAATAAACCACACACACTAAGCTAACTGTGCCCCCATAAGCAATAAAACATAAAGGTTATGGGTTACAGATGCACTTTTTTTTAATGCAGTCGCTTTAAACACAAAATGCTTAGCCCACCTAAAAGGCTAAAACTCAATGCATGTTCTACAGATTAGAAATTGAGGGCATTTGCTAGTTATTGTTTTCTTGCATTTTTAACATAAATGGATTTTTATAACCAAAGCACTTATAGTAAGTTATTAATGGGGACCAAGCAGTGCTCTACCGGTCTGTTCAACCTTTTTATATCTCCATTTAAATGTATGATCAGAGATAAGTACATTTAATAGAGCTTAATGTACAATTAAGCCTGTTTAACATAGGATTAAAAACTGCAGCTATAATAAAAATGTAGCCTCTGCTGGCAGGGCAAGAAAAAAATATCCAGCTCATCAGTACAACAGCTGTCTTTGATTGCTGGCTTTTAAATATCTTACTCTAGAAATACATATTAGTTATAAGACAACAGGAAAGTCTTTAAAATAAAAAGAGATAATGATTTTTGTGTACATTAAAAGGAAATGTATGAGCTTTATATAAAAAAAAATACTGTTTTATAGCTTTTGCAGTGTTCTGCTTTCCATTCTTTTTTTTACATTTCCCATTAAAACTTTTTGAGAGACTTCTAATCTAAATGTGGAAAATATATTAAAGGGATGAGAATCTCAAAATAGAATTCCACATAAAGGCTTAGATTACAAGTGGAGTGCAAAAATACTAGTACTATTGTTTGTTAACATCGCTTAAGCATAATCTAAAGTGCTTCTACTTTTTCCCTTATGTTAAAAGTAATTTTTTAGCGCTCAAGCAATAGTTGAGGGCGTGCTAAATTCTCACATAATAGACTTCTATAGGGCTTTCAGTAAAACTCATGTTGGAGATCGTTCAAGCCTTAGCCAATGGTGCGCAAAGCCTATGGCAAGCTAAGCCGATGGTGCCCAAGTAATGAAGTTCTTAAAGGGATACTAAAGTCAAAATAAACTTTCATGATTTAGAAAGAGTATGCAGTTTTAAGACATTTTCCAATTTACTTCCATTTTCAAATTTTGTACAGTCTTTTTATATTCACGCTGTATGGGACACCAGTTCCTACTGAGCATGTGCACAAGTTCACAGGGTATACATATACTAGTCTGTGATTGGCTAAGGTCTGTCATATGATACAGGGGGCCAGAAATGAGAGAAAAAATAAATTTGCCAGAAAAAAAATCTACTGCTTATATGAAATTCACAGTAAGTGTTATTAAATTGTCTTTTTATTATGAACTTGTTAATTATGCAATTCTACTGTATTTGGTGATTCTTTAATACATTAATAATAATTGTTTGCTTCATGTCTTAAAAAGTGCTAAATTTTACAGCTGTATTTTGGATTGGATTTAGTGCTGCAGAGTCTGTTGGAGCTCTACAAATAACCGATAATAATAATAATTGTACTCGAGCGCAACTCTTAACTCACCCAGCTCAGTGTGGTGCAGGGACAGCATGAAAATGAGTCAAGAAAAGGAGGAGTTGAGGACCACCAAAGAGGACTGCTGCCAATAAAGAGGGGACCACCACCGAGTACCATCACCTAGGAAAGGACTGCCCCAGAACAGTGACGTGCAGTGAGGTCAGAGGCTGGTGAGGCACTAGATATGATACGACGGAGAAACACATGTACAGAGGGCCGCAAGTACCCCCAACAGGGCAGGTTTAAATGATAGCTGAACCAGTACACAGGTGACATAATCAGGTGATGGGTGAGAGCAAGTTAGTAACCACTGAGTTACTGATCAGCTGATTACTTCACCTGTGCACTGATTCAGCTATAATGAAAACCTGGCCTGTTGGGGGTACTTGAGGACCATTGTTGAGAAACACTGCACTAAAGCACCAGCTCATTGGAAATGTATTGATTACCTGGAGAATAAAGCACACATACTCTGCTCACTGACACCCACACACACTCTGCTCACATACACACTCACACAATTCTGTGGCACAGTGCCAGTTACTAAGCAATTAGAATGATACACAATCTCTTCTCTACTTACTACTGTATTGTAAAAATAGAAATAATTTACCATACAAATTTTATACAAAGGACAAGTTATCAATACTGCCAACACAGCTGCTGCTGCAATATGGTGTTCAAGAAATGCACATGCACATCCCACTTAGGTATGCTCTTCAACAAAGGACACCAAAGGATAACAAAAGAATAAAGTACATAATAAAAGTAAAATAGAAAGTTTATTTATTTTTTTGGTGCAATTTCTATCTGAATGATGGAAATGTAATTATGACTTCCATGTTCCTTTCAAAAACTAATTTGATTTGCTGACATGATGCTAATTCTCAAAATATAAATAACTAGAAAAGTCTATTAAAATAGCATGCTCTACATCAATAAAAGTTTAATTTCAAATGTCTCCCTTTGACTATGTGTTTAACCAGTTACTTTACAGTGGCATTATTTCTAAAAACATTTAACTGCAATATTTACATATATTTTTTAAATGACTCATTATCTCCTTTTTATTAATATAAACGTGTATAAAAGCAGCACATATTAAAAAAACAATGCAACAGCTTTCAATTGATTTGTGAATTACAAGTTAACAGCAGTCTTTAAATAAATGGAGACACAGAGAAAAATAAAAATAGATACTGCATCCTCTGGCTGAACAGACATAACATTTATGGAGTTTGTACCTAATTAAATAAAATAACCATGAAAAAGGGAGGCTTAGCAATATTCAATGTCAAAAACTTTAATTTAAATAATGTGGACACTGCACACTTAACTTCAAACTCTGGGTTTTAAATTATGGATTTAAATTTGAATTGACCCTTTGACTTCCTGTCAGTATTGGGTTATGCTCACTTGCTGTCCCCTCCTGTTAATGATCTGTATCTGAACACTGTGACTCACAAGAGATGTAGAATACTACTTTAATCTTCTGCTTGGTGTCATCTGTTCTTAGGTTACATCAGCTTCCAGTTGTGTCACATGACCCTGCTCACTGCATCCTCCTTCTGATTAATCTATATATCCTTCACTTGCTAGGAGGCGTCAAGAGTGGTGCCTCCTATTGGTCCCAATTTTTGCTGCTAATATATTGACAGAACACAGGTGGCGCTGCAGCACAGCTTTTCCATTGACCCATGTACTGCAATGTAGAGAAGCGTTCCTGTACCTGCCTCTCCATAGCATTACATGGGGGGAAATATTTTTTTCTGACTTTTTTTGTTTGTTTTTAATAAAAATTTAATTAAGCTTTGGCCACATATGGCAGGGTAGGCACTGCCTCCCCTGCCTCTTATGAGTGCATGTCCCTGCCCCAGAAGAAGAGGACCGCCGACCTTGAAGAAGCAGACCCCTGTGGATCACGGATAGTTAGTAAAACTTGGGGGGGGGGGGGACTTTGGATTCTAGTGTTAGGTTTTTGGTGGGCTTTAGTTTTAGTGTAGGGTTTTTTGTTAGGATAGGGTTTTTTAGGTGGATTTTTGAGGTAGTACTTTAGTCTTAGAATAGGCTTTTTTAAGGGAGCTTTATTATTTTATTGTACTTTAGTTTTAGTATAGGGCAGTGAGGTGGCAAGACCTGTGCTATTATAGACAGGAAAACCCTTAATGACAAGCGACGTACAGGTTACATTGTGGTTGTTAAGGGGTAAAAGTAGAGGAGAAAAATCACTGTACACTGTCCCTTTAATGCTACAGTGGGTGGACTTATTACACTCAAAATATCTGAAGAGAATATAGTTATTTAAGTGTTACATAAGAGAAAAAAGTTTTGTACAAATGTGATTTTTTTTCATATGAAATTATTATTTGTAACTATTTGTGTGGTAAATCTACCAGCAGATGGCATTGTTTCTGGAACGGAACATTTATTTAGTGGGGGGGGGGGGTTTGGTAACAAATTCATCTTTATGGTTTTGGATTACAATTTAAAGTGTGTCTCCATATTGAATGATAATGTTTAGCACTATGTTAATTTTATTATCATTTGTGGCTCTTTTTTCTTACCTTTTATTAAAAAATATTTCCCAGACAGAAAAGCTTTATGCTGGGACTTTCCAGGTTGTTAACACTGAGAGACCCAGCACAAATCTAAGCTGTCTAGGAAATATTTTCAAATGAATCATTGAATCCAACATGATCAAATGATAGTTGACACTTGACACTGATGCTAAAGGAGAGAGCATTTAATTACTCACATGCCGTGTTAATAAAGTCTAATTTATTTATAGAACTCGTTCTGTCTCACCTGCTGCTAACCACTGATGATGGTGTGTGATGTTTGCATTCACACTAGCAAATTGTTGTGGAAGCCATACCAATATATATTAATGAGGCACGGCAAGTCTTGTTATTAATAAGCCAGGGGGTTACTTTGTAGTCAAAAATAAGAACATTTATATTTATATCCAAATAAATATGGTTATATGCATTTAAATATGCAAATGAAATATAGACTTAATAATTCTGCAGTACACCTCATTTAGAAGCCACTGTTTGAAGTCTAATATCAGTTTTCTGTTTATGTATTGTGAATTAAAGAGACATTAGGGGTCTATTCATTAACAAGTGAATGGCAGGTGAGTTGTAACATTTCAATTCCCTCCATTAACTTTTCATTATTAAGGGTCACACCCAATGAGTATCACTTGCAAGAAGAGCGGAGTTAGCCCTGCACATTGCATAGTTACATTTTGTTAACAAAATGAATCCAAAACAAATGAAATAACTAATGAAATTCAGATGATCCGAAAGGGTTCAACATTTCAGAACAAACTATTTGTCCAAATCAAAATTGAGACCAATGCGCATATCAATGTAATTAACGCCATAATATAGAATTTGAGTAATTTAAAGTAAATATCATCTAAACATCAGAAAAGTAAGTTTATTTTTTGTATTATTTTCCTGTTTTTACATGAAAAACTATTGGGTACAGACAAATTGGGCTCCATTTATAAAGTGCCAGGTGGACGAGGTTGGCTATCATGAACCTAATCCGCTCCCCACATTTAACATTGCGCCCCCTGCTTGTGTGTGGCCATTCAGATTTGGATGATTGATATCTGCCACACTTTAGGTAACTGCAGCTACTTAACTACCTTTCAGGCTCTATTGCTTGAGCCTGAAATGCTGGGACTCCGAAGCTGCATAACTGAAGCCCATTATCTGAAAACGTTTATGAATTGTACTTACGTTAATATCAAAGTTGGCAACTTTCATAAATCCCCCTATATTTTTTTATGTGTGAATAATAGAATAAATAAATAAAACACTGAGGGGTCGATCCGATAAAAATCGTCGCCCGCAAAAGCTGGCGACGCCAATATTTGCGCGGGTTTGGTATTCTATATACGGCGTAACCTAGAAGTTACGCGCATATATTTCTGACGTCGACCGTAGTTTTTTGGGCCATAGGCAGGTATACCAAACCCGCGCAGTTTGGTATCCAATATATAGCGTAAGGACTTACGTGGCGAAAATGGAGAAATCTTACTCCATTTTCACCTCGCCACAAAAAGCAGCCGTAACTATTGGAGCCCCGTAACTCCCTAAACTGGCTGCTAAATAAACCTAAAACCTAACCCATGCGCAATGTCTATCTCCCTGTCAACCGCGATCTGCTAAATAAAACCTAACACCTAACGCATGCGCAATGTCTATCTCCCTGTCATCCGCGATCCCCCGCCGCAATCCCTAATAAAGTATTTAACCCCTAAACCGCCGCCATCTACATAAACTAACCCCCTACTGTGAACCCCTAAAACCGCCACCATCTAACTGATCTATCCCCTAATGTGAACCCCTTACACCGCCGCCATCTACCTTATCTATCCCGTAATCTGACCCCTTACACCGCCGCCACCTATATAAAAATTATTAACCCCATAATCTAATCCCCCTATACCGCCGCCAGCTATATTAAATTATTTAACCCCTAAAATACTAAACTATCCCTACCACTAAACCTAAGTCTAACCCTACAAATAGCCCTGAAAAGGGCTTTTTGCGTGGCATTGCCCCAAAGTAACAGCTCTTTTGCCAGCCCTTAAAAGGGCTTTTTGCGGGGCATGCCCCAAAGAATTCAGCTCTTTTGCCAGCCCTTAAAAGGGCTTTTGGCTGGGCTTTGTCACAAAGTAAACTGCTCTTTTGCCTACAATCTACATCTCCCTACACCGCGGCCACCTATAATAAATGTATTAACCCCTAATCTAATCCCCCTACACCGCCGCCAGCTATATTAACTATATTAACTGTAATTATATTAGGGTTAACATAGTTAATATAGTTATTTTATTATATATATTAACTATTATATTAGGGTTAATATAGTTAATATCGTTATTATAGTATATATATATAAAGTATAATAACCCTATCTTACTCTAACATCCCTAACTAAACTCTTATTAAAATAAATCTAATATTAATATTATTTATTAAAATATTCCTATTTAAACCTAAATACTTACCTATAAAATAAACCCTAAGATAGCTACAATATAATTAATAATTACATTGTAGCTATGTTAGGGTTTATATTTATTTTACAGGTAAATTGTTTATTATTTTAACTAGGTATAATAGCTATTAAATAGTTATGAACTATTTAATAGCTACCTAGTTAAAATAATTACCCAATTACCTGTAAAATAAATCCTAACCTAAGTTACAAATACACCTACACTATCAATAAATTAAACAAACTACAAATATCAATCTAAAAATACAATTAAATAAACTAAACTAAATTAACACTAAATTACAAAAAATAAAAAAAGATTACAAGATTTTTAAGCTAATTACACCTATTCTAAGCCCCCTAATAAAATAATAAAGCCCCCCAAAATAAAAAAAAAATCCCTACCCTATTCTAAATTAAAGAAAGTTCAAAGCTCTTTTACCTTACCAGCCCTTAAAAGGGCCTTTTGTGGGGGCATGCCCCAAAGAAAACTGCTCTTTTGCCTGAAAAAAAAAACACAATACCACCCCCCAACATTACAACCCACCACCCACATACCCCTAATCTAACCCAAACCCCCCTTAAATAAACCTAACACTAACCCCCTGAAGATCTCCCTACCTTATCTTCACCACGCCGGGCAGAACTCCTCATCCGATCCAGGCGATGTCTATCCAAGCGGCAAAGAAGAATTCTTCATCCCGGCAATGTTTTTATCCAAGCGGCAGCAAAGTCTTCTTCCATCGGGCAGCATCTTCCATCAAGTGGCATCTTGAATCTTCTCTCCACCGAAGCGGAGCATCCATCCCGGCCGACGACTGAATGACGAATGAGGTACCTTTAAATGACGTCATCCAAGATGGCGTTCGTCGAATTCCGATTGGCTTATAGGATTCTATCAGCCAATCGGAATTAAGGTAGAAAAATCTGATTGGCTGATTGAATCAGCCAATCAGATTCAAGTTCAATCCGATTGGCTGAACCAATCAGCCAATCAGATTGAGCTCGCGTTCTATTGGCTACCTAACTTTATTAGGTAGCGGCGGTTTAGGGGTTAATACATATTTTATTGTTAGGATAGTGAGGGGGGATAGCGGATAGAGGGTTAGACGTGTCGGGCTATGTTAGGGAGGCGTGTTAGACAGTGCGGGTGATTTAGACTTTAGTCAGGTTTTGTAGGCGCCGGCAGTTTCTAACGTGCCGCAAGTCACTGGCGACGCCAGAAATTTGCACTTGCGCAGATTTCTGGACATCGCTGGTTTATCTGACTTACGGCACGTTAGCATCTGACGGCGCCGTATATGGGATAGTTTGAGTTGCGAGCTGAAACTGCGGGCGACGCGGGTTCCCTCGCTTGCGCCGCAAACTACGATCTATATCGGATCGGGCCCTGAGTGCACAATTTATAGAGTGGGCTTTTTTAAAAATTTCGGAATTCTATATAATTGATTCAAATGGCACATATACTTTTGCATATATATATATATATAGGATAATTTTAATGGGTCAGGGTAATTTAACCCCTTAACAACCACAAAGTACCATGTATGCCACTGTTCATTAAGGGCTTTCTTGGTTATAATAGCGCGCTATTATACTCTCCGTCCTGCTGGACACTGGAAATAGTATAGTCCTGCCACTGGTGGTGAGACCACCCTATTAAAAATGCAATCCCCATAAAAAGACCAGTGAAGTACAGGATACGTTGCTGGTCCTTAGGGGGTTAAGAAGTGTTTACTTTTGGTCCAGAACACCAAATAAAATATTTTACATAAATTATTAGTTGGTGCTATATTTAAAAAAAATAATAATAATTCAATAATATGATTTACTTTGTTAATAATAAACGCTACAGAATAAAAGTAAAAGCCATTTTTATTTTGTCTCCTAAAGTGTATTGTTGTTTTATACTTTAAATAATTAAAAAAACAAATATAAATTAGAAGCAGACTGAACTTAAGAAATAATATACTTTTTTATGAAGACAAATGTATGTTTTTAGCAACAGTGCCTAAACATATTTTAAACTAATGTTAAAATGTGTCTGTCATTCGAAGGTGCAAAATTGTGAAAAAAAATTGCTACAGCGAACTTGAGGTAGCAATTAGCGCATATACAATTAACCAGAGATCAGATCTCTGGTTAATTTTATAAATGCACCCCAAATGTCCCCAAAATACAGTGTAGTGTATTTTATTGAAAAATAAAGATAGCAGCATCTTTATTTTTTAATAAAATAACTGCACTAGGCAGTATTTTGGGGATAAAGTTGGCAGGGGTGGAGTGTTAGAAAATAAAACGGTTCTGAAAAGTGCCTTTACATTGTGTTTTATGAGAAATCTGTTTTCCCAATAAAAATATATGTATATGCTTATATACATATATATTTATGTGTTTATATGTATATACACCTATTAACACATAAATATATATGTATATAATCATATACATATTTATTTAAAATATTGCTGGTGCCCTTAATCAAATTATTAACATCTAAAAGTTGATTAAACTTAAGCTATGACTGCAGCACCATGCTGTCATTTTAACCTGAAAAAAACAGAATACCATTGTTAAACTGGAATATTTTTTCAACGACCAATATAGAAAAACTTGAGACTGAAATTGACCATGTTCTTATACATTTTCTGTCATGTATATGAAAGAGTAACATTTAAATATATAGGTATTTTATTAAACAACACAGCAGCGCTCAAAGAAAAACCTTACTTTCGGTATGTTGCCAACTAGCCACTAAGAATCAGCGGTCTTCACGCATAGACGCATCTATCACACACACTCAAGGCCCCAGATGATGACGTCATTCACCGGTGCTAGCCAAGCAGGTAAGCGCTCCATCAACACTTCAACAGAAATAGCAGACAACCGGGTGCTGCTATTTGGATGTTGTCTGCTGTAGATATTTTTTTGCCTGTAAAATTCAGATAGGGCATGCAATTTTAAACAACTTTCCAATTTACTTCTATTGTCAAATGTGCTTTGTTCTCTAAGTATTCTTTGTTGAAAGCTAGACCTAGGTAGGCTCAAATGCTAATTTCTATGCCCTTGAAGGCTACCTCTTATCTGAGTACATTTTGACAGTATTTCATAGCTAGACAGTACTAGTTCATGTATGTCATATAGATAACACTGTGCTCAAACCTGTGGAGTTATTTATCAGCACTGATTGGCTAAAATGCAAGCCTGTCAAATGTACTGAAATAAGTGGCAGTCTGCAGAGGCTTAGATACCAGGTAATCACAGACAAAATATATAATATAAACTGTATATAATTATAACTGTGTTAGGGAATGGGTAATAAATGGATTATATGTCCCTTTAAAAAATAGAAAAATCTGGAGTAGACAGTCCCTTTAAATAAAAAACAGTATCAGCAGTGCACTTTCTCTGAATGTTCATTGGCTCATAGGTACTAAAGCTCAGTATGGATTATCTGGAAGTACCTGTCAACCAATGAACATTATTAGGAAGTGGACAACTGGTATTGCTATAGTTTCATTTTAAAAGCAAAAACCCCATTGGCTTCACAAAGAAATGCATGTAAATAAATAAACATTACATGTTAAATGATGCTCCATCATTTTTTTTAAGTATAGTGTCCCTTTAATTTGCGACGATACTTTATTGCGGTAATTCTCAGGAATACATTGTTAACAAAATTTTAAATAAAGCTCAGTGTAGTATTTCATTCTTGTGTCTCCTGAGATAGAAGCATAATATAAAACAGTGTAGCGATATTGGGATAGGACTTAAAAATGATTTGTGGTTCTACTAAATCTAAAAATTCAATCTAACAGTAGTATTAACAGAGACATTTAGATGGTTGTTTTATTCTCTTGGTATCATTTGTTTAAAAACATACATGGTAGGCTCAGGAGCACTACTGGGAGCCAGCTGCTGATTGCTGGCTATACACACATATGTATATATATCTAGATCATGAAGGGGAAAACATTAAAGGGACAGTCTACACCAGAATATTTATTGTTTTAAAAGATAGATAATCCCTTTACCCATTCCCTAGGTTTGTATAACCAACACAGTTATATTAATACTCTTTTTACCTTTGTGATTATCTTGTATCTAAGCCTCTGCAAGCAAACTGCCCATTATTTCAGTTAATTTGACAGTCTTGCATTTTAGCCAATCAGTGCTGGCTCCTAGGAACTCCACGTGCATGAGCACAGTGTTATCTATATGAAACACATGAACTAACACCCTCTAGTGGTTAAAAACTGTCAAATGCCCTGAGATGAGAGGGGCCTTCAAGGGCTTAGAAATTAGCATATGAACCTCCTAGGTTTAGTTTTAAACTAAGAATACCAAGAGAACAAAGCAAAATTGGTGATAGATGTAAATTTGGATTTTTTTTAAAATGACATGCACTATCTGAATAATGAAAGTTTGTTTTTAACTAGACTGTCCCTTTAAGTTTTATTTAATAATAATACTATGCCCTAGATTGTTTTAATCATATGTTCACACATAGGGGGAGACGGGCAGACCTGATTCGCTACAGCTATACAAATTGGCCATTATGGCAACTCTTTGACAGTGTTTCGAATGAGAGGGAGGGTTTTGTTTGTTATAAATTTGTATCACAGTAGTAACACTTTGGGTTTGATTTATCAAGCCATTCGCCGCATTACAACTGCAAGTTCTCACAAGAGAACCTGCAGTCTGTAATTATCAAGCAGCCATCATCAGACCTCTTCGGTGGAGAATTTCAGTCGCCTTGGTTTCTGTCCAACCAGGGAGAGTGACAGCTCCTGCCCACGCGTGATTGGCTGTGCACTGACACGGGCGGTGTTGCACAAGGGAGCAAAATAGCACTCTTGTGCAATGCTGATTTCCACCAACGAAATTCAGCCCACCAGAGCCAAGCGGCGGCCGACAGGAGCGCATATGTACTCCCTTGTCCACTGTGGCTTGATAAATCGAGACCTTAGTCTGAGGAAGGGGAGTTTTTGTCCCAAAAATATCACAGCACTAGTAAAGATATGTGCTTATTTATTGAATTTAAATTTCCTGGCACCCTGGCAGTTGCTCAGAAGAATGAGAGTGCACTTCTTGCGGATATCAATCTTTATATGTATTATATAAACTCAAAATATATATTTTTCATTAAAATAAATAATTAATTTTTTTTTCATGGGTGTTAGACTGGGAAGGACTCAAAGGTGTTTGTGTATATATATATATATATATATATATATATATATATATATATATAAATATATATATATATATACTGTTTATATACACTCGCCGGCTACTTTATTAGGTACACCGGTTAAATTGCTTGGTATCACAAATTGCTAATCAGCCAATCATATGGCAGCAACTCAATGCATTTAGGCATCTAGACTTGGTGAAGACGATTTGCTGAAGTTCAAACTGAGCATTAGAATGGGGAAGAAAGGGGATTTTAAGTGACTTTGAACATGCTATGGTTGTTGGTGCCAGACAGGCTGGTACTGGGATTTTCACGCACAACCATCTCAGATGGTAGGGTCAGAATTTGGTGTAAACAACATGAAAGCATAGATCCATCCTGCCTTGTAGCAACGGCTCAGGCTGGTGGTGGTGGTCTAATGGTGTGGGAGATATTTACTTGGCACACTTTTGGCCCCTTAATACCAATTGAGCATTGTTTAAATGCCACGGCCTACCTGAGTATTTTTCCTGACCGTGTCCATCCCTTTATGACTATGTGTACCCATCTTCTGATGGCTACTTCCAGCAGGATAATACACCATGTCACAAAGCTCAAATCATCTCAAACTGGTTTCTTGAAAATGAGAATGAGTTCACTGTACTCCAATGGCCTCAACAGCCACCAGATCTCAATCTAATAAAGCACCTTTGGCATGTGGTGGAACGGGAGATTTGCATCATGGATGTACAGCCCACAAATCTGCAGCAACTGTGTGATGCTATCATGTCAGTGAATCATGTCTGCCCGGCAAATGATAAATTGACCCCCAGGTCTCAAGTCGTACACAATACATAACGTTTAACTTGTAACATAAGCAATGTTTAGTGAGGTTGCATTTTCCGTTGAAAGTATAAGATACACTAATCATTCTCTGGTTATTCTGTCATACAATTGACTTCTATTAGCAGATTAAACGCTAATATTAGCTCGGTCCTGCTATATTGATAGCGCTCCATTTTTAATGTAAGCCTTTTTGTTTCAGCATAACATGACAACTTTTCGGCTCTATTACAGAGCCTTTGTTGAGACAAACATATTTCTTCCACCAGTTATACAAAATGTAAAAATGTTTCTAAAATCATATTTTTAAATTATGACACTTGTAGACTACTTTACTATCTGCATCACAATGTTTGTTTATGGTTGCAATGAAGCCTTTGAAATTGATAAATGAGCAGTTCTATATAGTTTAGTTATGCATAGTAACAACTTTGTGGAGTGAAAATTGTGGGTTTTCAAATTCTCACAAAAGGAAATGCATACATATTTAGGCTTTTCCTGCTTCCCTAATAGGTGTTAGCAAATAACAACTTCAAAAAAAATATTCTATCATAATGACCATGGCTAGCTGCAAACTCAAGCCTGGATTGGCTACTCCAAATAAGGCAAACATAATTAGATAGTGAAAATTAATTATAGCAAACAAGGGGGTCGATCCGATAAAAATCGTCGCCCGCAAAAGCCGGCAACGCCAATATTTACGCTGGTTTGGTATCACATATACAGCGTAACCTAGAAGTTACGCGCGTATATTTCTGCCGTCGCCCGTAGTTTTTTGGGCCATAGGCAGGTATACCAAACCAGCGCAGATTGGTATCCAATATGCAGCGTAAGGACTTACGTGGCGAAAATGGAGAAATCTTACTCCATTTTCACCTCGCCACAAAAAGCAGCCGTAAGAAGCCTTACGCTGACTATTGGAGCCCCGTAACTCCCTAAACTAGCTAGAAAATAAACCTAACACCTAACGCATGCACAATGTCTATCTCCCTGTCAACCGCGATCTGCTAAATAAAACCTAACACCTAACGCATGCGCAATGTCTATCTACCTGTCAACCACAATCCCCCCCCCCGAAATCCCTAATAAAGTTATTAACCCCTAAACCGCCGCTCCCGGACCCCGCAGCCATCTACATAAACTAACCCCCTACTGTGAGCCCCTAAAACCGCCGCCATCTACCTTATCTATCCCCTAATCTGACCCCTTACACCGCCGCCACCTATATAAAAATTATTAACCCCTAATCTAATCCCCCTATACCGCCGCCAGCTATATTAATATTATTAACCCCTAATGTAAGCCCCTTACACCGCCGCCATCTCTATTAAAATTATTAACCCCTAATTTAATCTACCTACCCCGCCGCCAGCTATATTATCTATATTAACCCTAAGTATATTATAGTTAATATAGTTATTACATTATATATATTAACTATATTAACCCTAATTATATTAGGGTTAATATAGTTAATATAGTTACTATAGTATTTATATTAACTATATTAACTCTATCTAACCCTAACACCCCTAACTAAATTTATATTAAATTAATCTAATTCATATTATAAACTAAAATATTCCTATTTAAATCTAAATACTTACCTATAAAATAAACCCTAAGATAGCTACAATATAATTAATAATTACATTGTAGCTATGTTAGGGTTAATATTTATTTTACAGGTAAATTGTTAATTATTTTAACTAGGTATAATAGCTATTAAATAGTTATTAACTATTTAATATCTACCTAGTTAAAATAATTACCCAATTACCTGTAAAATAAATCCTAACCTAAGTTACAAATACACCTACACTATCAATAAATTAAATAAACTACAAATATCTATCTAAAAATACAATTAAATTAGCTAAACTAAATTACAAAAAAAACCAAAACACTAAATTACAAAAAATAAAAAAAGATTACAAGATTTTTAATCTAATTACACCTATTCTAAGCCCCCTAATAAAATAATAAAGCCCCCCAAAATAAAAAAAATTCCCTGCCCTATTCTAAATTAAAAAAAAGTTCAAAGCTCTTTACCTTACCAGCCCTTAAAAGGGCCTTTTGTGGGGCATGCCCCAAAGAATTCAGCTCTTTTGCATTTAAAAACATATACAATACCCCCCCCCATTACAACCCACCACCCACATACCCCTATTCTAAACCCACCCAAACCCCCCTTAAAAAAGCCTAACACTACCCCTCTGAAGATCTCCCTACCTTGTCTTCACCACACCGGGCCGAACACCTCATCCGATCCGGGCGATGTCTTGCTCCAAGCGGCAAAGAAGAATTCTTCCTCCGGCGATGTCTTCCTCCAAGCGGCAAAGAAGAATTCAGAACTTGAATCTGATTGGCTGATTCAATCAGCCAATCAGATTTTTCTAACTTAATTCCGATTGGCTGATAGAATCCTATCAGCCAATCGGAATTTGACGGACGCCATCTTGGATGACGTCATTTAAAGGAACCTCATTCGTCGGGAAGTCGTCGTGCCGGAAGGATGCTCCGCGGCGGAGGAGCGAAGTAAGAAGATTGTAGATGCCGATTTGCTTGAAGACGTCGCCGATGGAAGAAGACTCTCTGCCCCTTGCTTCAAGACATCGCCCGGATGAAAGAAGACTTCACAGCCGCTTGCTGGAACACATCGCCCGGATCGGATCAGGAGTTCTGCCCGGCGGGGTGAATACAAGGTAGGGAGATCTTCAGGGGGGGGTAGTGTTAGGTTTATTTAAGGGGGGTTTGGGTTAGATTAGGGGTATGTGGATGGTGGGTTGTAATGTTGGGGGGTGGTATTGTGTTTTTTTTTGCAGGCAAAAGAGCAGTTTTCTTTGGGGCATGCCCCCACAAAAGGCCCTTTTAAGGGCTGGTAAGGTAAAAGAGCTTTGAACTTTTTTTAATTTAGAATAGGGTAGGGAATTTTTTTTATTTTGGGGGCTTTATTATTTTATTAAGGGGCTTAGAATAGGTGTAATTAGCTTAAAAATCTTGTAATCTTTTTTTATTTTTTGTAATTTAGTGGGGTTTTTTTTTTTGTAATTTAGTTTAGTTAATTTAATTGTATTTTTAGATAGATATTTGTAGTTTATTTAATTTATTGATAGTGTAGGTGTATTTGTAACTTAGGTTAGGATTTATTTTACAGGTAATTGGGTAATTATTTTAACTAGGTAGCTATTAAATAGTTAATAACTATTTAATAGCTATTATACCTAGTTAAAATAATTAACAATTTACCTGTAAAATAAATATAAACCCTAACATAGCTATAATGTAATTATTAATTACATTGTAGCTATCTTAGGGTTTATTTTATAGGTAAGTATTTAGATTTAAATAGGAATATTTTAATTAATAATATTAATATTAGATGTATTTTAATAAGAGTTTAGTTAGGATGTTAGAGTTAGATAGGGTTATTATACTTAATATATATATAATATAATAACGATATTAACTATATTAACCCTAATATAATTAGGGTTAATATAGTTAATATATATAATATAATAACTATATTAACTATATTAACCCTAATATAATTAGGGTTAATATAGTTAATATAGCTGGCGGCGGTGTAGGGGGATTAGATTAGGGGTTAATACATTTATTATAGGTGGCCGCGGTGTAGGGGGATGTAGATTGTAGGCAAAAGAGCAGTTTACTTTGTGACAAAGCCCCGCCAAAAGCCCTTTTAAGGGCTGGCAAAAGAGCTGTTACTTTTGGGCAATGCCACGCAAAAAGCCCTTTTCAGGGCTATTTGTAGGGTTAGACTTAGGTTTAGTGGTAGGGATAGTTTAGTATTGTAGGGGTTAAATAATTTAATATAGATGGTGGCGGGGTAGGGGGATTAGATTATGGGGTTAATAATTTTAAAATAGCGGCGGGGTAGGGGCTCACTTTAGGGGGTAGGTAAGGTAGATGGCGGCGGTGTTAGGGGCTCACTTTAGGGGGTTATAGATTTAATCTAGCTGGCGGCGGTTTAGGGGTTAATAACTTTATTAGGTAGCGGCGGTTTAGGGGTTAATACATATTTTATTGTTAGGATAGTGACGGGGGATAGCGGATGGAGGGTTAGACGTGTCGGGCTATGTTAGGGAGGCGTGTTAGACAGTGCGGGTGATTTAGACTTTAGTCAGGTTTTGTAGGCGCCGGCAGTTTCTAACGTGCCGCAAGGCACTGGCGACGCCAGAAATTTGTACTTGCGCAGATTTCTGGACATCGCTGGTTTATCAGACTTACGGCACGTTAGCATCTGACGGCGACATATATGGGATAGCTCGAGTTGCAAGCTGAAACTGCGGGCGACGCGGGTTCCCTCGCTTGCGCTGCAAACTGCGATCTATATCGGATCGCGCCCCCTATGTTTGTTTTTAAAATGTTTAAAGCTAGCTGATATGTTATTCTATAGCAAAACAACAGAAATGCCTCGTAACTACAATATGTTTAGTGTTACATATTTATTGAACTGATATTAAGGTTTAAAGGGCCATGAAACCCAAATGTTGAAACTCTTGAAAGTGGTGTAGCAAAGCTGTAAAAAGCTAAATCGAAAATATCACCTAAAAATCTCTATGTTAAAAATAAATACAGGGAGTGCAGAATTATTAGGCAAGTTGTATTTTTGAGGATTAATTTTATTATTGAACAACAACCATGTTCTCAATGAACCCAAAAAACTCATTAAGTAGTTTTTAGTTTGTTTTTAGTTATAGCTATTTTAGGGGGATATCTGTGTGTGCAGGTGACTATTACTGTGCATAATTATTAGGCAACTTAACAAAAAACAAATATATACCCATTTCAATTATTTATTTTTACCAGTGAAACCAATATAACATCTCAATATTCACAAATATACATTTCTGACATTCAAAAACAAAACAAAAACAAATCAGTGACCAATATAGCCACCTTTCTTTGCAAGGACACTCAAAAGCCTGCCATCCATGGATTCTGTCAGTGTTTTGATCTGTTCACCATCAACATTGCGTGCAGCAGCAACCACAGCCTCCCAGACACTGTTCAGAGAGGTGTACTGTTTTCCCTCCTTGTAAATCTCACATTTGATGATGGACCACAGGTTCTCAATGGGGTTCAGATCAGGTGAACAAGGAGGCCATGTCATTAGATTTTCTTCTTTTATACCCTTTCTTGCCAGCCACGCTGTGGAGTACTTAAACGCGTGTGATGGAGCATTGTCCTGCATGAAAATCATGTTTTTCTTGAAGGATGCAGACTTCTTCCTGTACCACTGCTTGAAGAAGGTGTCTTCCAGAAACTGGCAATAGGACTGGGAGTTGAGCTTGACTCCATCCTCAACCCGAAAAGGCCCCACAAGCTCATCTTTGATGATACCAGCCCAAACCAGTACTCCACCTCCACCTCCACCTTGCTCCAAAGAATAGTGTAGTCCACAGCACTAATATATTTTCTCAATATGCTTTATTCAGACATTTTAAACAGCAACGTTTCGTGACCATATGTCACTTAATCATGCTATGCTATGTGACATATGGTCACGAAACGTTGCTGTTTAAAATGTCTGAATAAAGCATATTGAGAAAATATATTAGTGCTGTGGACTACACTATTCTTTAGATTATTGGTGGGGTTTGGCAGTTTTACCCCTGTCTTCATGTGCACTGGTTACAGGAGTGCTGGCCCACATTGGGACCTCCACCTTGCTGGCGTCTGAGTCGGACTGGAGCTCTCTGCCCTTTACCAATCCAGCCACGGGCCCATCCATCTGGCCCATCAAGACTCACTCTCATTTCATCAGTCCATAAAACCTTAGAAAAATCAGTCTTGAGATATTTCTTGGCCCAGTCTTGACGTTTCAGCTTGTGTGTCTTGTTCAGTGGTGGTCGTCTTTCAGCCTTTCTTACCTTGGCCATGTCTCTGAGTATTGCACACCTTGTGCTTTTGGGCACTCCAGTGATGTTGCAGCTCTGAAATATGGCCAAACTGGTGGCAAGTGGCATCTTGGCAGCTGCACGCTTGACTTTTCTCAGTTCATGGGCAGTTATTTTGCGCCTTGGTTTTTCTACACGCTTCTTGCGACCCTGTTGACTATTTTGAATGAAACGCTTGATTGTTCGATGATCACGCTTCAGAAGCTTTGCAATTTTAAGAGTGCTGCATCCCTCTGCAAGATATCTCACTATTTTTTACTTTTCTGAGCCTGTCAAGTCCTTCTTTTGACCCATTTTGCCAAAGGAAAAGAAGTTGCCTAATAATTATGCACACCTGATATAGGGTGTTGATGTCATTAGACCACACCCCTTCTCATTACAGAGATGCACATCACCTAATATGCTTAATTGGTAGTAGGCTTTCGAGCCTATACAGCTTGGAGTAAGACAACATGCATAAAGAGGATGATGTGGTCAAAATACTCATTTGCCTAATAATTCTGCACTCCCTGTATATTTTACTTCAAAATGTCCTAAGTATTCACACCCCATTGTAAAGGACTTCAAGCAGCAAATCCGTTTTCCTGTCCCGGGACATGCAAGGGAGTGAGCCTCATGTCATTTCCCTATTCAGTTTAGGAAAGGTTACTATGAAATCTCATGAGAGTTAAGTGAAATCTCATGAGATCACAGTAAAAGAGTTCATGACCTCAGCACTGATAGAATAGAGTATGTTTATAGTTCATATGTTCTATTTATTCATAAATACATATTTCTGATTTTTGGTATGCCTATTTATATTTATACATTATTATATATAGGTATATATATATATATATATATATATATATTTTGAATATAATGTTTATTTGGAAATCACAAACATGATTATAATACATAGACACTATCCATCAGAAATTCAGCGTTTAAACAATAATATAATAAATAAAAACGAACAAGAAATCTCTTGTACAAAAATTGGAATAGGACTAAATATAACATGACATCATCTTCGCTGTGATTTCCACAAGTTTTTCTAATTTTACCCCCCCCCTTTGAATCACACTGACCTGTGTGATACAGCAGATAAAAAAGAAACAACAACGCTAAAGAAAAGAAAAAAAAAAAAAAGGGAAAGGGAAAAAGAGAAACCCTTGGGTTGGACTAAATTGCTCCCCCATCATTAATTATCCAGGAAGAAGGAAACAGGCCTCCTAATACTAGTTCTGCAAAGCTGATAGATAATAAGAATGGAAAGAGTATCTGTTTTTGTATGGGCAGGGGGAATGACTTGATGGCTGGACACCATCCTAATAAAAAGTTCTTGATTCTCTTATCTGAAGCATCCTGCAAATGGTAAGATTCAAACACTATTTGCTCCTGTATTGACCTAATAATCTCTACAAACCCTGGCACTCTCTTAACTATCCAATATTTTAATATCAGATGTCTAACCGTTAATATAATGGTATTGACAACCCCTGTCCAGTGGCTATCACTAATATTTAATGGAGATATCAACAAGATAATATCTCGTAACTTCAGAGATAAAGATATTTTAAAATGTTGGTTAATCCAAAAGGTGATTTTTGACCAGAGTTGATTGATTTTGGGGCAAAACCAAAACATGTGTAGCATGTCAGCTCTAGCATATGAACATCTAGGGCAGCTACTTGACCTGTTTGGATAAAATTTAGCGATTTTCAGAGGATATAAGTAGAAATTATTAATAAGCTTCATGTGGGATTCTTTCCAGCCCATAGAGACCTTACATTTCTTAGAGATAGAAAAGCTCTGTATGATACTCTCCTGATTGACCTCAGGGATATAAGGAGACCAGAAGTTGCAGATCTTATCCAGATATACTTGACTCTGTTTAGACAGCATAATATCATACATTAATGAGATCGATGTATCACCTACAGAAAATTTCTGTAAGAGTACTCTAACCTCCGACCAGGCAAATGATAAAGGAAAAAGCCAATTTTGAGCAGAAATATAGTGTCTGACCTGGAAGTATGCAAACAAATTAGATCTAGGAAGATCATATAGCTGAAAAAGAGATTCCGCTGTAAACATCTGGTGATTTCCATCTAGTAGTTGTTTTATCAGGTTTAACCCTCTTTCAGCCCATACTTTAAAGACTTTTTGATAGATACCTGGGATAAAATGAGGATTACCTCTAATAGGGAGGAAGTCTGAATATGTTGGATCAATGCTTAACATACTACAAAACTTGTGCCAGGCTATTACTATATTCTTAAATGATATGAGAGAGGCAACGTTAGACGGTAACTGTTGTGGTTTACAGTGAAGAATAGCCTTTAAGGCAAAAGGATATATTAACGAAGTCTCTTGCTCAATAGAGGAAACTATATTGGCCTCTGTGATCCAGTCACAAGCAAATTTAATTAACGTAGCTATATTGTATAGCTTGACATCAGGGAGAGATAAGCCCCCTGTAGATGACTTCTGCATTAATCTAGCCAAAGCGATACGGGGTTTTTTGTCCTTCCATAAAAATTTCGAAATAAATCCGTACAATTTCCTAATGTCCTTATTCAAGATGAATATAGGAAGATTTTGGAGTGGATAGAGAAGACGAGGAAAGATAATTGTTTTAATCAGGTTCACCCTTGCCGTTAAAGCCAAAGGAAATGAGGCCCATAAATGAAGATCTAATTTGATTTTTTGAAACAGGGGCAAATAATTTGCCGAATACCAAAATTTGGGATTCTTATGCAGAACCAGGCCAAGATATTTAATGGCATTCACCATTTTGAATGGAGTTTTGACAGTGGGACAAGTCAATTTACCTAGGCACATCAATTCCCTTTTTTCCAAGTTGACCTGGTATCCTGAAAATGCACTAAATTCTTCAAGAAGTTGCAGTAAGATTGGGATAGATTGGTGAATATCCTCCAGAAAAACCAGTATATCATCAGCATATAACAACACTTTTAACCGTTGAGAGCCAAGGGGAATCCCCTGTAAACTATCCCTTAATCTGATTGCGAATGGTTCCAACGCCAGGTTAAACAATAATGGGGATAACGGACAACCTTGTCTAGTGCCCCGTTGCAACATTATCTGAGAAGAGCGCTCCCCATTTATCAGTAGGTAGGACATAGGTTTAGTATAAATTCTATTTACAAACTGGACAAAGTTTCCCTTAAACCCAAACCTTTCAAGTGATCGAAATAGGTGCTCCCATATAATAGAATCGAATGCTTTAGTAGCATCTAACGTGAGTACCGCACTATTTTGTAAAGACAAATTTTTATGACCTTGGTCAATATTCCAAGCATAATCCAAAAAGGAAGTGACTTTGCGGAAGTTCTTAATTGGGTTCCTAGCAGTCATAAACCCCGACTGGTCAGGATGTATAAGATTCTGTAGACAACGAGATAATCTTGCCGCTATAATAGCGGCAAGGATCTTATAGTCGGTGTTTAACACCGAAATTGGCCTGTAAGAGGCTAAATCTTCCGAATCTTTGCCTTTTTTCAGAATCAATGAGATGTTTGCAGCAGAAAAATATGAAGAGATTGGATTATCAGAAGCATAATAGATATTAAATAGATCTTCCAGTATCGAGAGCAGCTCTTCCTTTAGACACTTATAAAATTCTGCAGGAAACCCGTCTGGGTCTGCAGCCTTATTCAATTTCAATTGGTCAATTACATTACCAATCTCTGTACGAGAAATGGGGTCATTCAATGCAGCCAATTCTTCAGATTGTATTATTGGTAGTTGAATCTTGGACCAGAAAGCCTCTTGCTCCGCATGATTTATATTAACAGATGCATATAGCTGTTGATAGTAATTAAAAAATACTCCCTCAATTTCTTTGGAATTAGTATATCTAGAGTCCCGACATTTAATAGCTGGAATAAGATTTTTTTTTTCCTGCTTTTAGTGAGCCTCGCTAGATGTTTTGCAGAGGACCCATGAAACCCTCTATAATATCGATTTATTTTTAATTCCTCTACCTGAGATTTTTGCTTTAGAAAAAGGTCTCTCTCCTTTCTAAATCCCAAATATATTTCCCAATTAGTCGAGGAAGGATCATTCTGAACTCTCCTAAAAGCATTCTTTACCTTATTGGAGATTTGGAATTCTCTATCCTTAATCTTCTTGTCTCGTCGTTTTGTGTATGCCGTGATCTCCCCCCGAAAAACGGCTTTTGCCGCCACCCAAAATATTTCTACTTTATTCCTATAATTAGCATTGAACCTACCATATTCTAACCATTTCTGTTTCATCCAGGAACAAAATCTGGAATCAGAATAAAGGAACCTAGGGAAGCAAAATATAGCTTTACTGGATTTACTCCTACCATTCGGGGGAAAATAGAGTGAAATAATTGCGTGGTCCGAGACCAGAATTTCTGCAATCTCCGTCTCCAGTTTCCAAACAGATAGAGGTTCCGAGACTAAGAACAGATCTATCCTAGAAAAGGTCCTATGGGCTTTGGACTCGCACGTAAAAACCTGAAGATCCGGGTTTTGGATGCGCCATATATCAACCAGATTTAATTTGAAGCAGAAGTTTTTAAAAAATTTGGCATTTTTTTTATATAGAGACATATTTTTCTTGGAGAATCGGTCTAATTCTGGGTATAGGGTCGTGTTAAAATCTACACACAACACAAGATTTTCCCCTTTAAACGGGTATAACTTACTTTGGATTTTCCTCCAAAATTCTGCCGAAAATTGGTTAGGGGCATAGATATTACAAAATATGAATCTTGTATTCATAATACTGATTTGGAGTAAAATATATCTAGCAGAGGGATCGATTTCAGTTTTAATAATCTTGTATTCAAGCTCTTTATGGATTAAAACTACCACTCCCGCTTTTTTACTAAGACCTGAAGAGGTGATAACCTCTCCTACCCATTTAATCTTAAGCTTGGCAGCCTCTAGCTCGTTGAGGTGCGTTTCCTGTAAAAAGACTAGGTCCGGTTTATGTTTAGCCAAAGTTTTAATGATTAATTTACGTTTAACCGGGGAAGAGATTCCCCCCACATTCCAGGATAGTATCTTAACTCCTTCTGCCATCATCCTTTGCTATACGCCCTATCAAAAAACAGGAGAAATAGAGAAGAGAGAGGGAAGAGAGAAAAAATAGAAAAAAAAAAAATATATATATATATATATATATATATATGTACAGATATATAAAGGAATATCTATTCAGAAATACATACAACATATTCTGCTATTTACAGAACATTGGAATATGAAATATTTACAGTAAATACATAGTTAAGACCTTTATTAAAAATGAATATACATATGCTTTAACATTTTTTTATCTACTTAACTGCAAAGGGGCGCCAATGCACTTCTATATATGTCTATATGTGTGTACATATGTACTTATGTGTTTATATGTGTATATATGTCAGTAAATAAATAAATACATATGCACACATATAAATGAATAAATATATATGTATGTATATATAGAAATATAGGACAAGCGCACTCCAAGGGACTTAGCAAAAATCACTTTAATCAGTGTTAACGTTTTCGGACATAATATAGTCCATCTTCAGACAAAAAAGTGTTTATATATATATATATTTCCAATCCACTGGAAATCCAGACCTGATGCTGATCCTAATGGATTCCAGAATAATGTAGGTACACAGGAAACATGTTTAACATTGTTAATCCATAACGTTCCACACAAGAGCCTTGTTCACATGTAGACAGAAAGAATATACGTTGCACACCAAACACATCCCTATAAATACCCCTAAGTGTTACCTTAATTACACCATGGACCCGGGAAAGAGATTTGAAATCAGAAACACATGTCTGGGCCATAGACGTATATACATCAACAGAATACGACTTGTTGTCATGGCAACCACACTTAACTTGCTGGTATACACAGCACAATCATCTAGATGTGCAAGTGAAGCATCAGTCAGTGGCACAACAATATGACGTCATCACTATGTGCTGTAGCCATGGCAACATAATAACATATGGTCATAATATCGTAACAAGGTTGGGTTTGATTCAACAGGACCCTGTGTGTAATTTGAAGCTATTCCTAAATCTAAAAGTAAAACAATATACCCTATATGATCCATTCCTTAAATAAATACAAAGTTACCATTTATTGTTATTTTTTAATGTGCAAGGCTTTCAACGAAAACAAGCACATTACAAAGATTAATATAAGAAAAGCAGAACATAGGGTAATTAATTAAAATATATCATAACTCTAAGAATATGGTAGAAACCTCATTTTTAGAGGTGAAGAGACCCACAGTCCTATTTATAGAAACAGCTGTAATCCACCATGGAGTTGTGTCCTCTTGGTGCCAAAGTGTCCAGCGTGTGTATCCATCTGGACTCCAATCGAAGCAGAGCTTTTGCTCTGTCACCACCCCGTGTGGCCTTTGGAATGTGGTCAATTAGTATTGTCCTCAGTAAGGACACACCATGTCCTGCCTGCTGAAAGTGCCTTGCTATGGGTTGCTCAGACCCTCCTTTCTCAATTGCTTGGCGAATCACCAACCTATGATTTGCAAGCCTTTCTCTGAATGTAGTTATTGTTTTACCCACGTAATACAGTGAACATGGGCAAATGATCACATATTCAGAAGTGCAGGTAAGACGTATATTGAATGTCTTATTTGTGTGTGGATGATGGAAACTATTACTAGTGATCATATTGGTGCAAGTCGTACAGTTCCCGCATCTATGGCATCCCTTTTTCCCTCTTGGTAGCCAAGTTTGCTTCTGATAACATTGTACTGGATCAGTTTTGACTAGTAGATCACAAAGGTTTCTTGATCTTTTGTATACCATTCTTGGTGGTAATGTATCCATAAATGGTAAGCATATAACGGTAGCCACAATTGACCAATTCTCCTTTATGATCTTCTGAACAACCACAGAGGCTGGCATGTAAGTTGTGATGAAGTTCAGTCTGGTATCCACTGGTTTGGTTGTCTCTCAACGAGATCCTTCTGTGATAGACTGTATGCTTTATCACATTGCTGGTGGATCAGTGTCGGCGGGTAACCTCTTTCCAAGAAGCATTGAGACATTTCATCCAATTGGGTCTTCTTGTGGGTCTCTTCAGTATTATTACGGATTACTCAGAGGAGCTCAAAGGAAATTTTAAATTTTTAAATTTAGGGTGAAAACTTGAAAAATGTAGTAAAGAGTTTTTATCAGTTGATTTGTTATACAATGTTCAAACCGAAAAAAATTCTTCTCCAGACAGAACCCCATCAGGTGTATCAAAAATTAAATTAGTCGTCCTAAATAGAATTTATTATCAATTAGGATTGTCCTAATCATCTCCAATCCATGCTTATGTGGAATTATAGTGTATAGATTAACAACAGCCATAGTCACCAAAATGTCTGCGGACTGTAAATCCTCCAATGTTGTAATCTGGTAGATAAGTTCAGGAGAATCCCTGAGATATGAGAAAGTGGCTTGTATGACTGGTTGCAAAAAATGATCAATATATTCAGCCAACGGTTTAATCAATGACCCCAACCCGACACAATTGGTTGACCAGGGGGGTTGTCAAGAGATGTATGTATCTTGGGTAAAAGATACAGAATTTGGCAAATTGGAAAGTCAACAGTCAGAAAATTGAAGGTGACATCATCAATAATGTTAGCATTGTACGCTAGACCCAGACATTAATTTACTTGTTTTTAGATATGTGTGGGAACATTACGATGTGTGAACATTGTCAAGTTGTCGCATGGCCTCAGTCTGATATTGGGTATAATCCAACACCACTATGGCACCACCCTTATCCGTGGGATGAATTACTATAGTGCTATCCTCAGCTAGAGTTTTTAGAGCACTGCGTTCAAGTGGAGTTAAGTAATCCTACGTTTTCGATATGTGTGAACATTGTCAAGTTGTCGCATGGCCTCAATCCGATATTGGGTATATTCCAACACCACTATTGCACCGCCCTTATACATGGGGTGAATTACTATAGTGCTATCCTCAGCTAGAGTTTTTAGAGCACTGCGTTCAAGTGGAGTTAAGTTATCCCTGCGGGTAAAGGGGGTTTCTGTGTGGATCTGGTGCTAGCCCTACTCACTGTAACCACTCCACTTTGTGTGCTCGGGACCTCATTTCCAGAGTAATCACCTCCGCTGCTATCTACAGTTTCAAAATTAACACGCCTATTCCTATTGTTAAATCTCCCTCATCTCTGGTAAGGCATAATAAGGCATGTTTTCTACAGTGTTAACTTTCTTATTTTTAAATGTTAATAATTCTTTTTTGTGTTTTGCTACTTGGGAGGAAAGTTTATTGATCCAATCATTATCAGAATCTTGACTTAATATGTAAATTATAAATTGTAATATATATATATATATATATATATATATATATATATATATATATGTATATATATATATATATATATATATATATATATAAATATGTAGTTGTAATATATAAATTGTTTTTAATCTGTGCAACCTCAATCTTGACAATATTTTTTAATCTAGTTACTTCCTCAATAACTAGCAGCATTAAGATTAAGTCATGCAAACACTTTTTGAGGATGCCACACCAGCGTCTACAGAACTCAATACTAGTCCTCCCCAAAATAGGAATATTTTAGACACAGATACCATAGGAGGGGGAGCAGGAAACATGAAAAAAGGGGCCCCATAAGGAAACAGAAACAATAGTTTTCAACCTAAGTTCACATCCCTTAACTAACAATGAACTTACATTATTAAATAAAGGCCTCACCTTTGTTCTAACTCCAAAAAGTAGTGCCTTTGATTTACAAGTAGTTTTACATAGATTCCGAAGGCAACTTAAATTAAAAGATCACTTTAAGAACAGCCCCACATATATTCATACACATTTTAAGGTTAGTAGCTACTTTAAACCAGTTAATACACACATGGCAATAAAAACCTTGCATGTGTAATAATGATATTTTGACACAGAAAGCTGCTGACCGTAAAACTTGGGATAATTTAACTTCACTTGAACGCAGTGCTCTAAAACTCTAGCTGAGGATAGCACTATAGTAATTTGCCCCGTGGATAAGGGCGGCTCAATAGTGGTGTTGGATTATACCCAATATTGGATTGAGGCCATGCGACACCTTGACAATGTTCACACATATCGTAAATTTACCTATAATCCAACCAATATCTTTAAAAAACAAGTAGATTAATTTCTGGGTCTAACGTACAATGCTAGCATTATTGACGATGACACCTTCAATTTTCTGACTGTTGACTATCCAATTTGCCCAATTCTGTTTCTTTTACCCCAGATACATAAATCTCTTGACAACCCCCCTGGTCGACCGATAGTCTCGGCCCGGCGGTCATTGTTTAAACCATTGGCTGAATATATTGATCATTTTTTGCAACCAGCCGTACAATCCACTTTTTCATATCTCTGGGATTCTTCTGAACTCATCTCTCAGATTACAACATTGGAGGATTTACAGTCCGCAGACATTTTGGTGACTACAGATGTTGTTAATCTATACACTATATATCCACATAAGTATGGATTAGAGATGTTTAGGAGAATCCTGATTGATAATTAATTCAATTTAGGACCACCAATTTAATTTTTTATTCACCTGATGGAGTTCTGTCTGGAGAAGAATTTTTTTCGCTTTGAAAACAATTATTACTTACAGACCCTAGGTACAACAATGGAGTCAAATATGGCCCCATCCTACACCAATATTTACATAGTAATGTATGAAAGAGAACGTATTCTTCCCCAGTATCAGAACTCCATCAGGTTTTATCATCATTATATCAATTATGTTTTTCTTATTTTGAGAGGGAGTATTGACAAATTACAACAGCGGTTTAGAGAGCTTATGAATTGAAGTCCCCAGTATGGTTTAAATTGGAATGTGACCAGGTCAGAATACACTTCCTTGATGTAGAAATTTATAAAGTAGAATCGGATATTGGTTATATGTGTATATATATCAGTAGATAAATAAATACATATGCACACATATAAATGAATAAATATATATGTATGTATATATAGAAATATAGGACAAGCGCACTCCAAGGGACTTAGCAAAAATCACTTTAATCAGTGTTAACGTTTTTGGACATAATATAGTCCGTCTTCAGACAAAAAAGTGTTTATATATATATATTTCCAATCCACTGGAAATCCAGACCTGATGCTGATCCTAATGGATTCCAGAATAATGTAGGTACACAGGAAACATGTTTAACATTGTTAATCCATAACGTTCCACACAAGAGCCTTGTTCACATGTAGACAGAAAGAATATACGTTGCACACCAAACACATCCCTATAAATACCCCTAAGTGTTACCTTAATTACACCATGGACCCGGGAAAGAGATTTGAAATCAGAAACACATGTCTGGGCCATAGACGTATATACGTCAACAGAATACGACTTGTTGTCATGGCAACCACACTTAACTTGCTGGTATACACAGCACAATCATCTAGATGTGTAAGTGAAGCGTCAGTCAGTGGCACAACGATATGACTTCCTCACTATGTGCTGTAGCCATGGCAACATAATAACATATGGATGAAATGCTTCTTGGAAAGAGGTTACTCGCCAACACTGATCTGCCAGCAATGTGATAAAGCATATAGTCTATCACAGAAAGATCTCGTTGAGAGACAACCTAAACCAGTGGATACTAGACTGAACTTCATCACCACTCACACACCAGCCTCTGGGGTTGTACAGAAGATCAGAAAAGAGAATTGGCAAATTGTGGCTACCGATGAGCTTACCCATTGTGGATACATTACCACCAAGAATAGTATAAAAAAGTTCAAGACACCTTTGCAATCTACTAGTCAAAGCAGATCCAGTACAATGTTATCAGAAGCAAACTTGGCTACCAAGAGGGAAAAAGGGATGCTATAAATGCAGTAACTGTACAACTTGCAACACTATGATCACTAGTAATCGCTTCCATCATCTACACAGAAATAAGACATTCAATATACAACAGTCTCACCTGCACTTCTGAATACATAATATATGTGATCATTTGCCCATGTTCTCTGTATTACATGGGCAAAACAATAACTTTGTTCAGAGAAAGTCTTGCCAATCATAAGTTGGCGATTCGCCAAGCGATTGACAAAGGAGGGCCGACCAACCCGTAGCAAAGCACTTTCAGCAGGCAGGACATGGTGTGTCCTCACTGAGGACAATACTGATTGACCACATTTCAAAGGCTACACGGGGTGGTGACAGAGTGAAAGCTCTGCTTTGATTGGAGTCCAGATGGATACACACGCTGGAAACTTTGGCACCAAAGGACTCAACTCCATGGTGAATTACAGCTGTTTCTATAAATAGGACTGTGGGTCTCTTCTCCTCTAATAATGAGGTTTCTACCATATTCTTAGAGTTATGTTATATTTTAATTAATTACCCTATGTTCTGCTTTTCTTATATTAATCTTTATAATGTGCTTTTTTTAGATTGAAAGACTTGCACATTACAAAATAATGATGAATGGTAACTTTGTATTTATTTAAGAAATGGATCATATGGGCTATATTGTTGTACTTTTAGATTTAGGAATAGCTTCAAATTACACACAGTGTCCTGTTGAATCAATCCCAAACTTGTTACGATATTATGATAGTTTGTTATTATGTTGTGATGGCTACAACACGTAGTGATGACATCATATCGTTGTGCCACTGACAGACACTTCACTTACACATCTAGATGATTGTGCTGTGTATACCAACATGTTGGGTGTGGTTGCCATGACAACAAGTCGCATTCTGTTGACGTATATACATCTATGGCACAGACAGGTGTTGCTGATTTGAAATCTCTTTTCCGGGTCCGTGGTGTAATTAAGGTAACACTTAGGGGTATTTATAGAGGTGTGTTTGGTGTGCAATGTATATTCTTTCTGTCTTGTGTGGAGCCGAAACGTTATGGATTAAAGATGTTAAACATGTGTCCTGTGTGCCTATGTTATTCTGGAATCCATTAGGATCAGCATCAGGTATGGATTTCCAGTGGATTGGAATTATCTATTTGAAGGTAGTGCACCGGGCAGTTGCTTATCTGATGGTATGTGCTGATCTACGTCTGTACTTTATATACAGTAGATATATATATATATATATATATATACACACATACATATACATCTTTAGACATGTATATGTATGTTTCTCAATGTTAAAGACCTTTGACTTTCAACTTGTAATACCAGCAGTGCAAACCCCCGCGATAAACCCGTTATTGCTCGGGGGCACACGTTTGTGCTCCCCTCATAATCTGGCCCAAAATCTGGCATAAAAGATATTGGTTACATATTTTAACTAAAGCATTTTAACAGAGCAGAAACTATTTAGTGCACCCCACAGTTTAAAGGGTAGCCCAGTGAGCGCTATTAGCTTGCTGATTGTTCTGCTATTATACTGTATGTTAGTGAAATATTCCAACCAGGAACAAGTTTTCCTTGTAAATGTCAAGGGTTCACCAGTTCGTTGATTATATCAGGATGACACAAGTGTGTTCTATTTTTAATTCAAAAGCAGTAGGTCAATGTCATGTGTAGATTTTGATAAGGTGTAGAGGCTGATTTGGTTGCATCCTCCACATGCAGCAGGTAAATTATGTCATCAACGCTTAAAAGATTAGACCTCCTCACTATTTAACATGATAACCTCCTACTTAATTCTTTTAAATACTAACATTTATAAAACTGATTTCTTGCAAGGATAGTGTGAAGTGTCACAGCTCCTGCGCCTCCCCTTATATGCTCTAGCGTCCATGGCCGGACTGGGAAATCAGACCATCCCTGTAAATTTGTATAGACCGGCCCAGCCACGCCTCCTCCCGCCAGCCATGCCCCCTTCTGCCCAGCCACGCCCCCTTCAGCCCAGCCCATACAAATTTTTACACTTTCCAGAAATAATGCGTCAGTATAAGTGCACTAAACAGCAAAGAATGTATTATTTGGATAAAATACAACTTTACATTCTGAAATCACTTAATGGAACAATACGGTGGATATGTAATACAGGGTGAAAGTGTTTTTAATAAAAAGTCTGCAAACCTAAGTAGTATTGTAACCTAGGTATAACAATACACTAAATACCAACCATAAAGTATTTTAATGATACTGATATACAGTGATATACATATATAGTGATATACAACCATAATGTATTTTAATGATAGTGATATATACCTATATAGTGATATACAACCATAATGTATTTTAATGATAGTGATATACAGACTGTATATCCCTATCATTAAAATACATTATGGTTGTATATCACTATATATGTATATCACTGTATATCACTATCATTAAAATACATTATGGTTGTATATCACTATATATGTATATCACTGTATAATACAGACAGTGATATACATATATAGTGATTAGTGATATACAACCATAATGTATTTTAATGATAGTGATATATAGTGATATACAACCAGAATGTATTTTAGTGATATACTTTACAATAGCTGTTTCAGCAACAAAAGGGGTTAATTGGCTAACCGGCTTTGTCTCAGTCAAATTGCAGCAGCACCCGTCTGCTAACAATGTATATAATGCAGCAGCATAACCCCAACAATTAAGCAGCCAGACCCAGAAATAAGTTGTTTGCACCGGCCTTACCGTGCAACTGCCCCTCATCACACACAACACACACAGCGCTAGGCCTGGAACCCACGGCGGTCGGCACTACCTCCCCCAGCCTCACAGCATGCAGTGGGGTGTGCAGCTTTACTCTACTACTGGAGAAGTGCGGAGCGTGCGTGGGGGAGGGGACTCAGGGAGGCAGGACGCTGGTGCTTGGGGAGGGTGACTAGGCTGTCTGTGGGATTACGACGCAAAGGACAATGGGGACAATGGGGGTATTTATACTAGCTGGCGGCCGCCGCTCAGTCACAGTCTCACACACTGTCACTCACCTATGATGATTTAATGAAGGTAGTGACTGACTGTGCTGCTCTCCTCTGCTGCTGGCCCGTTGTGGTGCACGCTGCAGCTGTTGGGAAATACAACAGCATGTACTATACCACATGTATGAACAACATTGATGCTGTAGATGGCGCTGTTCAGTTTAGATTGCTGATTGTTTATATCTGTGATCTTGTTCATTCTTTTATACAGGAAGAAAGTTGTTTTTTAATCTCTATTGTGTTTTTCCTCCTCTGTGTGTGCTGACTATAGTTTTACAAGTCCTTTGGTATGTTCCAAATATTGCTGATGCATCTGTACAAGTAAAGCCTAATGCAGTTTTCTTTAAAAGCTTCCAGTGTCTTTTTGATACATACACCAACAGGTTATGGGCCCAGACACTGAAGAAAAAGAAACTACAAGTCAGTAAGTGTTGCATCTATGATCCAAGCAAATACTGTGTGAGGAAACAAGAGCTGCATCCAAATTACTGAAAGATGGCAAGTGGTTCAGATGTGAAATATGCAATAGCGAAGTTAAATAATACCAACTACCAGCTGTGGAAGTTTAAGCTTGAAATGCTGTTATCCAAAGATGATTTAAGGGAGGTGCTGGATACAAACAGACCCACTGATAATCCAGGGGAATGGGACAAGAAAAACAGACAAGCAAAAGCAGTTATAAGCCTGTTAGTGGAGGATGATCAACTCATTCACATAAGAAAAGAAAACACAGCTAAAGGTATGTGGACTGCACTACAAAAACTGCATGAGCGTTCAAACTTAAATAGTAAACTATATTTGCTGCGCAAACTATATAAGATGAGGCTGGAAAAAGGCCAGGAAATGTGTGAACATGAATGCTATGCTAGAGATTGTGGAACAGCTATGTGCAATTGGAGAAGAAATTAAAGACAATCATATAGTAGCATTGTTACTATGCAGCCTTCCAGAGTCATATAGTGCCCTTATCAATGCTCTAGAAACCAGACCTGAACAAGAACTAACACTAGAATATGCTAAGGGAAAACTAATTGATGAATATAATAGAAGAAAGGAAAATATGCATAGTGAAGAAAATGAGAGATCAGAGGTAGCTCTGAAGGCGCAAGAAGGCACAAAACAAAGCAGAGAAACCAGAGTGTGTTTTCGCTGCAAAAAGGTCGGTCACCTGAAAAAGAACTGCTCAATCTGGAAAGCTGAGCAGCGAAGGTTAGAACCACCTACAAGAGAGAGAGCTAAGGCAGCCACAAAGCAAACTGCAGCTGCATCATGGAGCGGCAGCTTTAAAGTGACTCAGAATAGTACACCACACGATGATGAATGGTAACTTTGTATTTATTTAAGAAATGGATCATATGGGCTATATTGTTGTACTTTTAGATTTAGGAATAGCTTCAAATTACACACAGTGTCCTGTTGAATCAATCCCAAACTTGTTACGATATTATGATAGTTTGTTATTATGTTGTGATGGCTACAACACGTAGTGATGACATCATATCGTTGTGCCACTGACAGACACTTCACTTACACATCTAGATGATTGTGCTGTGTATACCAACATGTTGGGTGTGGTTGCCATGACAACAAGTCGCATTCTGTTGACGTATATACATCTATGGCACAGACAGGTGTTGCTGATTTGAAATCTCTTTTCCGGGTCCGTGGTGTAATTAAGGTAACACTTAGGGGTATTTATAGAGGTGTGTTTGGTGTGCAATGTATATTCTTTCTGTCTTGTGTGGAGCCGAAACGTTATGGATTAAAGATGTTAAACATGTGTCCTGTGTGCCTATGTTATTCTGGAATCCATTAGGATCAGCATCAGGTATGGATTTCCAGTGGATTGGAATTATCTATTTGAAGGTAGTGCACCGGGCAGTTGCTTATCTGATGGTATGTGCTGATCTACGTCTGTACTTTATATACAGTAGATATATATATATATATATATATATACACACATACATATACATCTTTAGACATGTATATGTATGTTTCTCAATGTTAAAGACCTTTGACTTTCAACTTGTAATACCAGCAGTGCAAACCCCCGCGATAAACCCGTTATTGCTCGGGGGCACACGTTTGTGCTCCCCTCATAATCTGGCCCAAAATCTGGCATAAAAGATATTGGTTACATATTTTAACTAAAGCATTTTAACAGAGCAGAAACTATTTAGTGCACCCCACAGTTTAAAGGGTAGCCCAGTGAGCGCTATTAGCTTGCTGATTGTTCTGCTATTATACTGTATGTTAGTGAAATATTCCAACCAGGAACAAGTTTTCCTTGTAAATGTCAAGGGTTCACCAGTTCGTTGATTATATCAGGGTGACACAAGTGTGTTCTATTTTTAATTCAAAAGCAGTAGGTCAATGTCATGTGTAGATTTTGATAAGGTGTAGAGGCTGATTTGGTTGCATCCTCCACATGCAGCAGGTAAATTATGTCATCAACGCTTAAAAGATTAGACCTCCTCACTATTTAACATGATAACCTCCTACTTAATTCTTTTAAATACTAACATTTATAAAACTGATTTCTTGCAAGGATAGTGTGAAGTGTCACAGCTCCTGCGCCTCCCCTTATATGCTCTAGCGTCCATGGCCGGACTGGGAAATCAGACCATCCCTGTAAATTTGTATAGACCGGCCCAGCCACGCCTCCTCCCGCCAGCCATGCCCCCTTCTGCCCAGCCACGCCCCCTTCAGCCCAGCCCATACAAATTTTTACACTTTCCAGAAATAATGCGTCAGTATAAGTGCACTAAACAGCAAAGAATGTATTATTTGGATAAAATACAACTTTACATTCTGAAATCACTTAATGGAACAATACGGTGGATATGTAATACAGGGTGAAAGTGTTTTTAATAAAAAGTCTGCAAACCTAAGTAGTATTGTAACCTAGGTATAACAATACACTAAATACCAACCATAAAGTATTTTAATGATACTGATATACAGTGATATACATATATAGTGATATACAACCATAATGTATTTTAATGATAGTGATATATACCTATATAGTGATATACAACCATAATGTATTTTAATGATAGTGATATACAGACTGTATATCCCTATCATTAAAATACATTATGGTTGTATATCACTATATATGTATATCACTGTATATCACTATCATTAAAATACATTATGGTTGTATATCACTATATATGTATATCACTGTATAATACAGACAGTGATATACATATATAGTGATTAGTGATATACAACCATAATGTATTTTAATGATAGTGATATATAGTGATATACAACCAGAATGTATTTTAGTGATATACTTTACAATAGCTGTTTCAGCAACAAAAGGGGTTAATTGGCTAACCGGCTTTGTCTCAGTCAAATTGCAGCAGCACCCGTCTGCTAACAATGTATATAATGCAGCAGCATAACCCCAACAATTAAGCAGCCAGACCCAGAAATAAGTTGTTTGCACCGGCCTTACCGTGCAACTGCCCCTCATCACACACAACACACACAGCGCTAGGCCTGGAACCCACGGCGGTCGGCACTACCTCCCCCAGCCTCACAGCATGCAGTGGGGTGTGCAGCTTTACTCTACTACTGGAGACGTGCGGAGCGTGCGTGGGGGAGGGGACTCAGGGAGGCAGGACGCTGGTGCTTGGGGAGGGTGACTAGGCTGTCTGTGGGATTACGACGCAAAGGACAATGGGGACAATGGGGGTATTTATACTAGCTGGCGGCCGCCGCTCAGTCACAGTCTCACACACTGTCACTCACCTATGATGATTTAATGAAGGTAGTGACTGACTGTGCTGCTCTCCTCTGCTGCTGGCCCGTTGTGGTGCACGCTGCAGCTGTTGGGAAATACAACAGCATGTACTATACCACATGTATGAACAACATTGATGCTGTAGATGGCGCTGTTCAGTTTAGATTGCTGATTGTTTATATCTGTGATCTTGTTCATTCTTTTATACAGGAAGGAAGTTGTTTTTTAATCTCTATTGTGTTTTTCCTCCTCTGTGTGTGCTGACTATAGTTTTACAAGTCCTTTGGTATGTTCCAAATATTGCTGATGCATCTGTACAAGTAAAGCCTAATGCAGTTTTCTTTAAAAGCTTCCAGTGTCTTTTTGATACATACACCAACAGGTTATGGGCCCAGACACTGAAGAAAAAGAAACTACAAGTCAGTAAGTGTTGCATCTATGATCCAAGCAAATACTGTGTGAGGAAACAAGAGCTGCATCCAAATTACTGAAAGATGGCAAGTGGTTCAGATGTGAAATATGCAATAGCGAAGTTAAATAATACCAACTACCAGCTGTGGAAGTTTAAGCTTGAAATGCTGTTATCCAAAGATGATTTAAGGGAGGTGCTGGATACAAACAGACCCACTGATAATCCAGGGGAATGGGACAAGAAAAACAGACAAGCAAAAGCAGTTATAAGCCTGTTAGTGGAGGATGATCAACTCATTCACATAAGAAAAGAAAACACAGCTAAAGGTATGTGGACTGCACTACAAAAACTGCATGAGCGTTCAAACTTAAATAGTAAACTATATTTGCTGCGCAAACTATATAAGATGAGGCTGGAAAAAGGCCAGGAAATGTGTGAACATGAATGCTATGCTAGAGATTGTGGAACAGCTATGTGCAATTGGAGAAGAAATTAAAGACAATCATATAGTAGCATTGTTACTATGCAGCCTTCCAGAGTCATATAGTGCCCTTATCAATGCTCTAGAAACCAGACCTGAACAAGAACTAACACTAGAATATGCTAAGGGAAAACTAATTGATGAATATAATAGAAGAAAGGAAAATATGCATAGTGAAGAAAATGAGAGATCAGAGGTAGCTCTGAAGGCGCAAGAAGGCACAAAACAAAGCAGAGAAACCAGAGTGTGTTTTCGCTGCAAAAAGGTCGGTCACCTGAAAAAGAACTGCTCAATCTGGAAAGCTGAGCAGCGAAGGTTAGAACCACCTACAAGAGAGAGAGCTAAGGCAGCCACAAAGCAAACTGCAGCTGCATCATGGAGCGGCAGCTTTAAAGTGACTCAGAATAGTACACCACACGGATGGTGCATTGACTCAGGGGCAACTAGTCACATGACAAGTGATGAGACATTCTTCACAGAAATTGATTTCAATACTAAAGATAAAGTCTTCCTAGCAAATGGGAAAAGTATTACAGCTGAAGGTAATGGTCAAGGGTTCCTGACTTGCATCACACCATCAGGAGGTAAGCAAAGCATTCTAGTAAAGAATGTTCTGTACGTCCCAAGTTTAGAAGGAAGCCTCCTATCAGTGAAAACTCTTGCTAACAATGGACTCACAGTTCAGTTCCAAGGCAATGAATGCACAATTCGAAACAGGAAACAAATCCTAGCAAAAGGAAGATTGAACGAACACCTGTACAAACTTATCACTGAAAGGAAGCAAGCCAAAACAGCCATTCATAATCCACACAACAAATGTATCCACCTGTGGCACAGGCGATTAGGGCATCGAAACCCAGAGGCCATAAAGGAACTTGCAAAGGAAGGTTTATCTGAAGACATGATAATTTTGCCTTGTGACATGCTCATGAAGTGCACATGTTGTATCAAAGCAAAGGCCACACGTACCCCACTTCCACAAGCCAGTCATAGAAAAACCACTCACCCCATGGAACTCATACACAGTTATGTGTGTGGACCAATGAAAACCCCCACACCCGGCGGGAACAGATATTTACTGACTTTCATTGACGATTATTCCAGGTACACAACAACATATCTGATGAAGCACAAAAGTGAGACATCAGAGAAACTTCAAGAATTTATAGCTACATTCAGCAATAAATTTCAACGGAAACCAGGAACAATACGTACCGACAACGGAGGGGAATATATGAGTAAGGAAGTGGAGTCATACATGAAGAAACAAGGCATTATACACCAAACGACTGTACCATACACTCCTGAGCAAAATGGTGTTGCAGAAAGGAAAAATCGCACCCTCATAGAAATGGCAAGATGCATGCTTTCAGACGCCAATTTACCTAACCAGTACTGGGGTGAAGCAATAATGACTGCAACATACTTACAGAACAGGCTACCATCAAAAACTATTGAGAGCACCCCATATGAAATGTGGAATGGATCAAAACCTAGTATGGGACATATTAGAGTGTTTGGATGTAAAGCATATGCCCATGTTCCAAGTGAGAAACGCTCCAAATTAGAGAACACAGCCATAGAAGGCATTCTTATGGGCTACAGTGAACAAAGTAAAGGCTATAGAATTCTTCATACAAAGACCAACAAGATCACAATAAGCCGCAGTGTTTATTTTGATGAAAGTCAAACATCAGAAAAAATGTCCCTCGAAAGCCATAAAGAGAACCTCTCCACTGAATCAGCAAGAGATGCTGACCAAAGTGAAGCTGTACAGGAGACAGAGCAAGAAGTGGAGCTCACAATAGAAAAAACAGCTACTCACAAACCAATAGAACCCACTGAACAACCAGAAATCAGAAAATCAACTCGGGTGACGAAAGGTATACCACCCCGCAAGCTGTCATACATCGCTAAGACACATGAAACACTCGAACCAACATCCTGGGAAGATATTGAAAAATTGCCAAAAAGGGAAGCCAACCAATGGAGAAAAGCAGCCGAAGAAGAAATAAAATCACTTCAGGAAAACAGAACCTGGACACTCACTGACCTCCCCCCCGGTCGCAAAGCTATAGGAAGCAAATGGACTTTTAAAGTAAAATACGATGCAGAAGGAAATATCCACAGATACAAGGCAAGATTAGTTGTAAAGGGATATTCACAGAAATTTGGAGAAGATTATGATGAAACTTTTGCTCCAGTTGTAAAACACTCCACCATCAGAGCGCTCCTTAGCATTGCAGCCGGAAAGGGAATGCAAGTGAGGCACCTGGACGTCAAAACTGCTTTCCTATATGGAGACATCAAAGAGGATCTCTACATGGAACAGCCACCTGGATTTGAGAGGGAACCGAACCTTGTATGCAAACTTCAAAAGAGCATCTATGGACTAAAGCAAGCTGCGAGAATGTGGAATGAAAAAGTGAATGAAGTACTCATGAAACAAGGATTCTCAAGAAGCAAAGCAGATCCATGTCTATATTCAAGGCATCAAGAAAACAAATGGATTTACATCCTAATTTATGTTGATGACATCATTACTTGTTTTGAACAAGAAGGGGACTGTGACCAAATAGTTCATATATTAAAACAGAACTTTGAGATTAAAGAACTAGGGAACATCACTTATTATTTAGGAATCCAAATAGAAAGGGAAGAGGATGGAAGCTATCTTCTTAACCAAAGTCAGAAAATTACAGAAATATTAGAGCAATTTCACATGCAAGATGCAAAAGAGGTGAAAACACCTATGGAACCAGATTACCTGAAAAACAACGGAATAGAAAACTTGTTACCCAATAACGACAATTACCGCAGGGCAATTGGAAAATTGCTATACATTGCCACCGTGACAAGACCAGACATTGCCGCAGCAATAGGTATACTCTGTAGAAAAGTTGCGACACCATGTCAACGCGACTGGAATGCAGTAAAGAGGGTGATACAGTACCTAAAAGGAACAATTCGGATGAAGCTGCGACTGCCAGCAACATCAAACCCAAAACTAATTGGATATGTTGATGCTGATTGGGCCGGAGATACCACTGACCGCAAATCTACAAGTGGTTACATCTTCCAGTATGTAGAAGGAACAATAAGTTGGTCCAGTCAAAAACAAGCGACTGTTGCACTCTCTTCAACGGAAGCAGAATATATAGCAGCAGCACATGCAAGAAGCAATTTGGATTTGTCAACTTTTTCAAGACATGGGACTGGATGTGTCTAAACCCATACCAATTCTTGAAGACAACCAAGGGTGTATAAAGTTGACACAATCATAAAGAGTGAATCCTCGAACCAAGCACATTGATTTAAAATATCATTTACTCAGGGACATGCAAGAACAAGGTATTATTGACATTCAATACTGCCCATCGGAAGAGATGACTGCAGACGCACTCACAAAGCCGTTGCCAAAGGAACAGCATTGTTTTCTTCAAAAGAAACTGAATGTTGTGTAATTATGTACATGCCGTTGAGAAGGGGTGTTGGGAAATACAACAGCATGTACTATACCACATGTATGAACAACATTGATGCTGTAGATGGCGCTGTTCAGTTTAGATTGCTGATTGTTTATATCTGTGATCTTGTTCATTCTTTTATACAGGAAGGAAGTTGTTTTTTAATCTCTATTGTGTTTTTCCTCCTCTGTGTGTGCTGACTATAGTTTTACAAATCCTTTGGTATGTTCCAAATATTGCTGATGCATCTGTACAAGTAAAGCCTAATGCAGTTTTCTTTAAAAGCTTCCAGTGTCTTTTTGATACATACACCAACAGCAGCTGCCGGCCCACCAGTGGGCCCTAATGGCCCAGCCCACCGGGATTTTTCCTGGTATCCCGGCGGCCCAATCCGGCCCTGCTAGAGTCCCCATGGGGAGGCCCACCTCACACTTTGAAAAACACTGTTTGGGTTAGGTATGTATTATTTGAAATCTCAGTGAGTGCACTGTCTGTTGTGTAGGAACACTTCAAATACAGCCCCCTTCTCTGCTGAGGGTGCTGATGAGTGGGGATATCCGCAGAGTTTTGAAGAAGCCACAATTCCTATAATTTCCTATGGGGGATACATCATCACTTGTCAGCACTTCACGGGTCAGTCCCCTTTTTTAGAATATATATATATATATATATATATATATATATATATATATATTGGGGCATGCATGTTAACTGCTTAATGCAAAGAAAAGACAAAATACGTTTTCTTCACAAAGCCATTCAGCATGGTAAAGTATATTACACTTTACTTTGGAATTCATTTTACAAAATAACGAGAAAATAGCATTGTCCTTGACTAGTTCAACAATATGAAAACTTTAATTTACAAAGGATTACTTTTTTTTCATTCTCAGAACTTGAAATGTGTCTGCTAATTTCTCAAGATTAAAGTGATGGTAAACTTTCCGCTTTGTGTTTTTTTTTTGGAGCTAACAGTTTGAACTGTTCTCCAATCAGTACTCTAGCTCTATGGCACTTTTGTTGTAGCTAGATCACTAATTGGAGAACAATTAAAAAAATTAGCTCACAAAAAAATGACTTTAGAAGTGGGCGGCTGGAGCGCAGAGTATTTGAATTTCGTTCTATATTAAAAAGTAAGTTATAGTCCACCTTCATTAAAACTGATGAATTTAACTCCATCTAAAATATTGCTAACATTCCAGATCTGTTTATACAAAAGGGAAAGTTTAACCCTGGTAGCATTAGGCCATTGTTTCTAGTACATACAACTAGGATTTCTCTGTGAAAAATTAAGGTTAAAACAAATAGAAGATTTCATGCTGCAACAAGTTTGATGCCTCATCCTATTATAAATCATTATCTCAGACATAAATGTGTGTACATGTTAACAATAGCAGTAGGTACTGTAAGTTTAATATGCAACAACAGACAACTTTACCTCTCCCTTAACAGAGTTGTGAAGCACATCTTTAGCAGCATTCTTCATAGTATATTTAATTGTCTCTGGGCATTTACAAAGCAATAACTTAATGTGCATTTATTTAGCTTCAATTAGCCAAGCTGTCAAGGGTCATATTGGCTATTACCAAGTAATTTGGCTTCAGAGTTGGGAAAATACAAACGGGTAGATTACGAGTCTTGCGCTATGAGCTGTGCAGTGCTAACGTGCAGTTTTTTCTCACCTCTCACTTACCTGCAGCGCTGGTATTACAGGTTTTTACAAACCCGGCGTTAACAGGCAAGAAGTGATCGTAGCGCAAAATTGTGCTCCATACCGCACTCCAATATCAGCGCTGCTTAAGTGAGCGGTGAGCTGGTTGTACGTGCTCGTGCATGATTTCCCCATAGACATCAATGGGGAGAGCCGGCTGAGAAAAAGTCTAACACCTGCCAAAATGCAGCGTAAAACTCAGTAACGCAGCCCCATTGATTCCTATAGGGCAGAGCTTTCCAAACTTTTCATGTCAGTGACACACTTTTTAGACCTACATCATTTCGCGACACAGTAATTCAGTTGTACTGGCAAACAGGAGGTTAAACTAACTTGTTTTAAGAGATACGGACACATACATAAATGATATAAAAAAGAAATGTATTTACAAGTAACAGTACAACAGTAACAGTGCAAGAATTAAAAAAAAGTTTAATAGCACCAATAGTTACTTACTTACTATTTTAATGGGATGAACACAGTTTCTGAATATTTGGTGGAATATTAGACACTCGCATTTTTAAGCTTCTCCTTCCTATCCATATATCAAGAGCAGGAACAGCAATGCACTACTGGGAGCTAGCTGCAAAAAAAACCCACTGACTTCAGCTCAGCGTTTAAGCTGCCACCCTCAGAGCTCGGTGAGTCCGATTGACTACTGCCCACGCTGCAAACACACTGCTGTCGCACTCACTGACTACACATGCAGCCACGATCCGATTGAGGAGACTACACATGCAGTCAGGTGCCAATGTGCCATTAAAGCCGCCAATGGGAATAGTTTCAGTTCCCACTGAGCTGCGCCAATAGGTTAAGATGATCTGTGACCCCCTAGGTATCAATCACGTGTCAACAATGTGATATGCGTAGCAGGCAGGTGGAAAGTCAGAAAACAAAAAAAAACATTTTAAAAAATTTGTGCTGAAGCAGGGACACACCTACACACTGCTGCCGACACACTAGTGTGTCCCGACACACAGTTTGGAAAGCACTGCTATAGGGAAACTAAAGTTATGTTTACACCTAACACCCTAACATAAACCCTCTAAACACCCCTAATCTTACACTTATTAACCCCTAATCTGCAGCCCCCGACATCGCCGACACCTACATTATACTTATTAACCCCTAATCTGCTGCTCCGGACATCGCCACCACCTACATTATACTTATGAACCCCTAATCTACTTCCCCCAACATCGCTGACACCTACATTATATTTATTAACCCCAATCTCTGCAACCTACCAACATTTATTAACCCCTAATCTGCCAACTCCAACGTCGCCGCCAATATTCTAAATTTATTAACCCCTAAACCTAAGTCTAACCCTAACCCTAACCCTAACACCACCTAACTTAAATATAATTAAAATAAATATAAATAAAATTCCTATCATTAACTAAATAATTCCTATTTAAAACTAAATACTTACCTATAAAATAAAGTTTGTATTTATTTTAACTAAGTAGAATAGTTACTAACTAGTTATTAACTATTTACTAACTACCTAGCTAAAATAAATACAAATTTACCTGTAAAATAAAACCTAACCTAAGTTACACTACAATTAAATAAATGACATAAATTAAATACAACTAAATAAATTAAATACAATTAGCTAAATTACAAAAACAAACAAACACCTAATCTAATAGCCCTATTAAAATAAAAAAGCCCCCCCCAAAATAAAAAAAACCTAGCCTAAACTATCAATAACCCTTAAAAGGGCCTTTTACGGGGCATTGCCCCAAAGAAATCAGCTCTTTTACCTGTAAAAAAAAATACAAACAACCCCCCAACAGTAAAACTCACCACCCACACAACCAACCCCCCAAATAAAATCCTTACTAAAAAAACCTAAGCTCCCCATTGCCCTGAAAAGGGCATTTAGATGGGCATTTGGATGGGCATTGCCCTTAAAAGGGCATTTAGTTCTATTGCTATTTTTGGAATTAATATCTCTTTAAGTGACGTCATCCAAGATGGCGTCCCTTAGATTCTGATTGGCAGATAGAATTCTATCAGCCAATCAGAATTAAGGTAGAAAAAATCCTATTGGCTGATGCAATCAGCCAATATGATTGAGCTGGCATTCTATTGGCTGTTCCAATCAGCCAATAGAATGCACGCTCAATCCTATTGGCTGATTGGATCAGCCAATAGGATTGAAGTTCAATCGTATTGGCTGATTGCAATAGAATTTTTTATACCTTAATTCCGATTCGCTGATAGAAATCTATCAGCCAATTGGAATCTAAGGGACGGGTTGTTTGTATTTTTTTTTACAGGTAAAAGAGCTGAGTTCTTTGGGGCAATGCCATTTTAAGGGCTATTGATAGTTTAGTTTAGGCTAGGGTTTTTTTTATTTTGGGGGGGCTTTTTTATTTTGATAGGGCTATTAGATTAGGTGTAATTAGTTTAAATATCTTGTATTTTGTTTTTTATTTTCTGTAATTTAGTGGGTTTTTTGTGATTTAGCAAATTTAATTTAACTTATTTAATTGTATTTAATTTATGTAAGTTATTTAATTGTAGTGTAGTGTTAGTTGTTAGTGTAAATTTGTATTTATTTTAGCTAGGTAGTTATTAAATAGTTAATAACTATTAGTAACTATTCTACCTAGTTAAAATAAATACAAACTTGCCGGTAAAATTAAAAAAATAAACCCTAAGCTAGATACAATGTAACTATTAGTTATATTGTAGCTAGCTTAGGGTTTATTTTACAAGTAAGTATTTAGTTTTAAATAGGAATAATTTAGTTAATGATAGTAATTTTATTTAGATTTATTTAAATTATATTTAAGTTAGGGGGTGTTAGGGTTAGGGTTAGACTTAGGTTTAAAGGGTTAATAAATTTAGAATAGTGGCGGCGACGTTGGGGACGGCAGATTAGGGGTTAATAAATATAATGTAGGTGGAGGCGATGTCCAGAGCGGAAGATTAGGGGTTAATAAGTATAATGTAGGTGGCGGCGATGTTAGGGGCGGCAGATTAGGGGTTAATAATATTTAACTAGTGTTTGCAATGCGGGAGTTTAGTGGTTTAGGGGTTAATATGTTTATTATAGTGGCGGCGATGTCTGGAGCGGCAGATTAGGGGTTACAAATTCTATTTTAGTATTTGTGATGCGGGAGGGCCTTGGTTTAGGGGTTAATAGGTAGTTTATGGGTGTTAGTGTACTTTTTAGCACTTTAGTTATGAGTTTTATGCTACAGCGTTGTAGTGTAAAACTCATAACTACTGACTTTAAAATGCTTTAGGAATCTTGTCGGTAGAGGCTGTACCGCTCACTTTTTGGACTCCCAGGACAAACTCGTAATACCAGCGCTATGGAAGTCTCATAGAAAAAAGGCTTTACGAAATTTACATAAGTCGGTTTGCGGTATGGCCAAAAAAGTGTGTGGTACACCTATACCTGCAAGACTCGTAATAGCAGCGGGCATAAAAAAGCAGCATTAGGACCTGTTAACGCTGCTTTTTTACCTTATTGCAAAACTCATAATCTAGACGAAAGTATTTCTCCTCTCAATAGTGATGTAGTCAAAGAAAGTTGTTAAGCATAATCAGGATTTATTTGCTATTTAATGTGTTGCTTTAAGATCTTAGCAAACCCACTAGAGTAACAGAACACATGGTTAAAATATTGCTACAGATGGAGACAGGTTCCTGGTTAACTTGGAATTATCTGCATGCACAGTGGGAGTACAAAGCGTGTCTTAAGTCCACTGGGTGATTTCCACTAGAGGGAACATGGTAAGATACACTGTGATTCACCTTTTGATGTATTTTCTTAAATTATACCACATACTTATTAATACTAAGCCAATGAAATCTTTGCAGCAATCTGGTACAAGTATTTTGCCATCCCAGATGGCCTGCCATGTTAAAGTGTGACAATTTTAACAGTGAACTAAGACTGTTTTATACCACCAACATTTGTTACACGGTTTTTTTAGACTTAAAATTTTGACACAGATGGTACAAAATATTCAGAAACACAGAAATGTTCATTTATAAGGCTCGAATTTATGCTTAGTACAGTTCTTCAAATATTTAGCTAACTGAAAAATATAATTTACGTTGTGCTTTCTTATTTATTTATTTTTAAACCATTTGCTGAAGTGAAGAGATCACTAATTTTGTAAATTTCAATTTTTTTACTATCTAATATTTGATAAAGATGTGAAATACTATTTGGAATTTTGTATTATTTATTCCAGCAACATTTTTAAACTTAAGAAGTAGAATTTAATTACAGAGCAATTTGCCTGGTTTGCCATCTTCAATATCTTACTGAAAGTTTTGCTAAGTACCAAATATATTTGCATTCATAAACTTCCTTGCATTTTTAAACAGATCTACATAAAAATGTTTGTGGCAGCTGATAAATTTGCTGTTATGTCATCAATTCAGTATTTCTGGTATCTTTTAATAGCTCTAAATACATGCAAAATACTAGTTATGCCACTGTTAATCACAATTAGCCATACAAAATGTTTTAATAACATTGTACTGCTGCAGTACATGCAGAGGCAACCAGGATCTGATGGGAGAGCTTGACATGACCATAGACATGCTTTGTTTGTGAAGCCAACATCTTACTAACACTAAAAATATCAGAAAAAGAACACTCAATTCCTACCAAGACTGGCTCATTAGACTGATTGAATCAAATTTAAAAGCATAACTTGAGCTTGGATTTTCAAAATATACAGTTTTGTCTCATGGTATCATAATTCAGGAACTGCATAACTCACAATGTTCTCTGCTCATAGTTTGGAACTGGGAGGGTCAATCCAGGGCTGGTATAGTCTCATTCATGGAAAAAGTCAGATGGTCGCATAGTCAGCGTTTATGTAAAGTCTAGGATAGAGTCTGTATGAGCAAGGGTCAGGATAATACCACACACAGTGATTGAAGTTTGGGCAATCCTGGATTGGGTATTAGAGTGGATGTCACCTTAAATGGCTACCCTGTGTTTATCAAAGTTGATACTGGGGCAGCAGTATCTGTCATATCATGGCATGGTTTTCAGAAACTTAGCCTGCTATTACAGCTCAAACCTACCAAAGCTACAAACTTATACTAAGAAGCTACTGCAACCCATGGGTAAAATATAGAGCCACATGTCACAGTTGGAAACTGCAGAAATACTTTCTGTCTTTATGTTTTGCAGCAAGGATGGCCTCCACTTTATGTATGGCAGAGATTGGATTAAAGCTCTGGGCATGCCTCCACTTACTATTGCACAGTGCTGTTTACTATCCCACCCGGACTCATGGGTTGAGTCCCTAACGACAAAATTTAAAGTGTTTTTGGAAGATTATTTGGGATCTGTAAAAGGAAAAGAGGCCCGACTACAACTGAAGCCAGATTCAAAACCATATTTTTTTAAAGCCAAACTTAGTACCGTTTGCTTTGAGAAAGGGTGTGGAAGAAGAGCTAGCACAGAAGATCATAAAAAAGTTGGCAGGAGTGAATCTCCAATTGTCCCAGTTAAAAAAAGAAATGGTGAAATCAGGATTTGTGGGGATTTCAGAAGGCCCTAAACAACCAACTTCTTGAGGATGAATACCATTTGCCCCGAATTAAAGATCTCTTCAGCTCACTAGCAGGAGGACAAAAATTAACGAAGAAAGACTTTAATCAAGCCTACCTAAAACTGAAAGTTCACCAAGATTATTAACATTTATTTACCATTAATACCCATAAAGGGTTACTCCAGTATACCTGAATGGTTTTTGGCATAGCCCCAATACCAGCAATCTGGCAGCACAACATGGATGAGATCCTAGTAGGAATACCTTTTTCTCAGTGTATGCTAGATGACATGTTCATCACTGGCCCCACAGATGAAGAATGTGGAAGCTGTACTAGAGAGACTCCAAAATTGGGATTATGTGTGAAACTTGCAAAATGTGAATTTTTTTGCCCAAAAAAAGATTGTGTCCATATTGTAGATCGGCATTGGGCTCCTCACTACAGAAAAAAGGTTAAGGCCCTGGTTCACGTACCAACACCCCAAAATGTAATGCAGCTAAGATCATATCTTAGGCTCTTAAATTATTATCACCATTTTTTGCCAAATCTTGCACACCAGCTATATCCACTACACTGCTTGTTAGATGCAAGAGCAAAATGGAAGAAGCCTTTAGGAAATCCAAATAATTGATTTTGTCTTCTAGAGATCTAGTCCATTATGACCTAAAGAAACCTGTAACACTGGCGTGTGATGCCTCACCTTATGGACTGGGTGCTGTACTTTCACATGTAATGCCAGATGGCACTGAACGGCCCATCACTTTTGCCTCCAGATGCCTAAATCCAGCAGAACAAAATTACTCACAGATAGATAAGGAATCACTAGCCATTGAGTAGGCCATTTATGGTCGGGAATTTACATTAATCACTGACTACAAGCCACTACTGTCCATCCTAAGCCCCCAAAAAAGGATTTCAACAAAAACTGATTCCTGCTTACATGCCTTATTCCTGTGATCTTACAACTATTCAATCAGATACTGCTCCATTGCACACCACGGCAATGCAGATGCCTTTTTAAGATTGCCCATTGGGGAATACATACCAAAGGACATACACATAGTGGAAACAAAGAAACCACAAGTTAGCATCTCACCATGCTGATAGCTAGAAACAAAGCCACAGACTTGTGCCTGTCTCATATATTTAAATATGTTTCAGCTGGATGGCCAAACAAGGTACCAAATGAATTTCGTCCATACTTCACTAGAATATTTGAACTAGTATCGAATGCTGGATGTCTACAATGGGGAGCAAGAATAATTATTCCTCACAATCTACAACCCAACATGCTAAAGATATTACACGAGGGCCATCCAGGCATAGTTCGCATGAAGCAGATAGCAAGAGGCTACGTTTGGTGGCCACATATGGATACAGCAATAGAGGATTATGTTGCTCGATGCTCAGGATGCTGTCAGGCACAACAACCCAGAAAGCTGGGTGAAGTTCAACCATGGCCATGGCCCAATGATCCATGGTCAATAATACATATAGATTTTGCAGGACCAATGCATGGAAAAATGTATTTAATCATAGTGGATGTACACTCCAAATGGCCTGATGTTTTCCCAATGTCTACTGCTACTTCAAGTGCAACTATTTTAGTCTTTAAGAAACTTTTTGCTCAATATGGTTTGCCATCAGCGATAGTCTCTGACAATGGTCCACAACTTACATAGCAAGAGTTTTAATCATTCCTCAGCTCCCTGCAGATTAAACACTTACCACAGTTCCATACCATCCAGTCTCAAATGGTCTAGTAGAACAGTTCGTTCAGACTTTCAAGAACTACCTGATAACTACTATGCACCAGTCTGGACAGGCTGAAGAGCTGCTGTTAGAGTTCTTGGCCTCATAACAAAACACACCACACTCCACTACTGGCCTTGCACCAGCTTTTCTAATGTTTGGACAGCACCTCCGTACCAAACTCCATCTCATCTTCCCGGACGACAAGTGGTAACCAATCACATTACAACACTTCCATAGTTATGAAACTGGTGATCCTATGTGGATACGTAATTATCAAGCTTTGCCTCACTGGATACTTGGTCACATTGATAAAACCATTGGAACAAATATGTATGTTGTTCACCTTTTAAATGGCACCTCTGTTCGGCGGCATGTTTCACATTTGAAAAAATGCAAACTTCTGATAGCGGGCCTGAGCTCAAAATCTCTGATCGATCAATCACAAAACTTTGCTCCAGAACATACCAAAGATATATTGCATGGTGTGTGATATGATTCTACATCCGTTCAATCAGAACCTTACGCTAGTGGCAGAAATTGTCCTAAAGATCCAGAGACCAACACTGTAGATCAGCAAACTGATGTTTCTGATAGGGAGCCCCTTACAGCTCCAGGCACATCTGTTGTTGCCCCTCCTGCTTGTGCTGTGGAACTTCACAAGTTTACTCGTCAAAGACACCAGACTGATCGCTGGCAAATCACTGAGACATTGAGAGATACTGCTGAGTTTTGAAAAACTAAACAAAAAAGTCTTCAACCCACACAGAGAAGACCTAGATTAACAATGGCGTCACTAGTGGGGGGTGAGGCCTACACCAGGTGACACTCTCAGGAGGAGTGACACCACCAGGCACATAGTTGCTGGCTGCCTGGCCTCTTAGATCAGATATGTTTAAACAAGAAGCCTGGCTAGCAGCTCAGACTCGGACTCAGTAAAATGACCTCAGCAAACACCCCTTCACTTCTTTACTCCCTTCCTCCCTCGTATCAAACTGTGTGTGATTTGTTTTTAACAACATGGTAGTAATGGGGATACCGTCCCTTTAAGTGTACACTAAATAATGAAATCTCATAGCTCAAATTGATTCACTCAAGGAGTGTATAGTATAATCAGTTATTATGAGACACCAATTAACTGTTAGTTATATCCACCTAATTCTGTGACTAGTGCTAATAGATAATGCAATCTCCCAGCTCAAATCGATTAACTCAAGAGATATATGGTATAATCTATTATTATAAACCTCCACTTAACTGTCTGTTATATCCGCCTAGTCATGCGGCTAGTGCTACAAACTCAGTAAGAATGTAACAGTTTGTAGTGATTCTACACACTTTGTAACAGTTAGCAGGAGATGAAATCCAGTGAGTATACTCTGAGTATTAACCACTGTGTGGCTGTTCAAGTAAGCTAGCTCTTGCTCATCTGTATGTGTAGTAATGTACCCCTATCCACTCTTTATATTAACAAATAAGGGTCATGGCGAAATGGCTCTCTTATTATCATAATAATACAAAGTGTATTGAGTCAAATGTTCCGCAGACCTCCGTCGCCTCCAATGTGGAGAAGTGACTCTATCCTAGTCGGGTACTGCTTTATTCAATGTGTGTCGTTCAACCTTTAAGCAGGGAGGATTGCTCAGTAATAACTGTAAGTGCTAACTAAGTCTGGCACAACCCAGACTATACAACAATAATGTTAACTGAAGTGGCTAAATTTGAGCAATAAGCAGGAACCAGTGTCTGGAAATTAAAAAAAAATAACTAGAGCGTCTTCATGCTCATAGCTCTCCCCTCTGACACGCTTCGCCCCTCTGGGTTTTCTCAAAGGCAGCGAGCCACCGGATCTCGGGGAATTTAAACCCTAGTACCCGGAAGTCCCGCCCTAACATCTAGATAGGGGAAACCTGGCGAAGAAGGAACAAAACATAATCCAACTATGCATGTATCGTTGCGTAGTATATGCAAAGTTCATATTATGATTCAGTTTTCTTCTTCACGGTGCTGAGCTGTATCCTGCCCTATTCTTTTTCCCGCTGGGGGGGTGACACCATGAGTTACCGCACCGGGTGACACCAACCCTAGTGACGCCACTGTAGATTAAGCCAAATACCCTGCATTGATTGACTGCCGTTGATATATTTTGTTTTCATTTTTGTTTGCTTATTTTGTTGTTGTGTTTTCTTTGTTGTTTTTCTCTTTCTGCTTTTCAAATTGTTTTGTTTAGGGGAAGGAGAGGAGAATTGGTTTTCAGGCACAGTCTTCCTTTGCTTCCTAGATTAGGGGTGGAAACTGCATGCAACAGTCTAGCCTGGCAAGAAGATTAATTTAGTAGAGTGCAGATTGCTAAGCATGCATCCTATTGATGTGAAGTTCGGTTCATCTAGATGAATCGGTTAATTTCGGACGGTTCGATTAACTGAACCGGTTTCATGAACCGATTCATCAGTTCACCTACTGGTCACATGATGCGTGTGAGAGGCAGATCCGCAGAATCGCAGATTCTATACAGACACACTGATTCCGAATCATTAGATGAGTTCTGAGTCACTGACTGCATGTTGGTCTGACTCCTGAATCCTGGACTCCTTGTTCATTAAAAAGTAATGACAAATCGTATATAATTGACTGCTTGCTTATTGCCACTTAGTCACCACCCTGTGTGAGCACGAGTCAGCACAGCACAAAATCACAAGTATTATTAAACTTTTATAATAAAAATATGTTTATCTTTTATTTATTTGTAACACCTTATTCAAATTAGTGACTACACAACACAAGACATTACAGTTCATAATGTGGCAGCAAAATTATGCAGAGAAAGGGGTGGAAATATCTGGAAGCAAGTTACTGGAGTGCTAGGTAGACAATTATGAATGGCACAAGCATGGGGACTCTGCAGGGATGTCAGCTCCTGTCCTGAGTCTGACTAGTATTTTGTTATATACTGCTGTGCTTTGTAAAGGTTTACACACATTGTTTCATATACATAGGATTCCTCTTACACAGATGCTCTATATACTATCTGGGAGACAGCTGCTTACTCTACAACACAGTGCATAGAACTGAGTATGCTGTGTGTTGTGTGGGTCCCACACAACACACAGCATACTCTGTTCTATGTACAATGTTAGCAGTACACTGATTTGTTTGCAAACAGTTCACTTCTTGAGTCAGTAGCAGCACTGGTAATATGATCCTAGAGTGAGGCTGTCTGATTCTGCTGTGTGATTCATTGCAAGGAGGAGTTAGCAGAAGCAGAACTCACTCTAGAGCAGTGCTTTCCAAACTGTGTGTCGGGACACACTAGTGTGTCGGCAGCAGTGTGTCCCTTCTTCAGCACAATTTTTTTTTAATTTTTTTTTTTTGGTTTCTGACTTTCCGACTGCCTGCTACGCATATCACGTGGTTGACACGTGATTGATACCTAGTGGGTCAAAGATTATCTTAACCTATTGGCGCAGCTCAGTGGGAACTGAAACTATTACCATTGGCGGCACATTGGCTCCTGACTGCACGTGTAGACTCCGTAATTGGCTCGTGACTGCATGTGTAGTCAGTGAGTGGGATAGCAGTGTGTTTGCAGTGTGGGCAGTAGTCAGTCGGACTCACCGAGCTCTGAGGGCGGCAGCTTAAATGCTGAGCTGAAGTCAGTGGGGGGTTTTTGCAGCTAGCTCCCAGTAGTGCGTTGCTGCTCCTGCTCTTGATATGTGGATAGGAAGTGGAAGTTTAAAAATGCTTGATGTTGAAATGCAAGTGTCTTTATCTAATATTCCACCAAATTTTCAGAAACTGTGTTCATCCTATCAGCCACATACATCCTATTAAAATAGTAAGTAGTTATTGGTGATATTAAACTTTTTTAATTCTTGCACATACATACTGTTACTTGTAAATACATTTAATTATTATATAATTCATGTATGTGTCTGTATCTCTTAAAACAAGTGAGTTTAACCTCCTGTTTGCTAGTACAACTGAATTACTGTGTCGTGAAATGATGTAGGTCTAAAAAGTGTGTCGCCAACATGAAAAGTTTGGAAAGCTCTGCTCTAGAGTCATATTACCAGTGCTGCTGCAGACTCAGGAAGTGAACTGTTTCAAACGAATCAGTTCAGTCTGGTGAACTGATTCATACAGTTCAGTGAAAAGAACCAGTTCAAAAGAACGATTCGTTCACAAACTGGACATCACTAATGCATCCAGCCTAAGAAGATATTTGATAAGCTTAGAGCAGTCAGACTGTTTGCATGAAACTGCTCCTGGAAACATTAAGGACATGGGCCTGCTACTTTAGAGGTCTGCTATAACAGTCTTCCTAAGGGACTACTTGTATATCTTGTGTGATCATTCTGCCTGTATTGAGTGAGTAATACACTATACCTTGTTTACCATAACATCCTTTTTGTGTGTGATGCACTGAAGGGACATTTACAGCAACCCACTTAGTATCTCAAGGTGACGCAGAATCAGCACACACACAAATACCCCTGGGACACTACAAAAGGAATGTGAATAGAAGGAGAAAATAAGTAGGAAATACATTTCCAAGCACCCAGTAATTTTGGAAAATGTGGAAAGATTGGTGCTTTGCAATGGCAATCATTATCACTGTAGCCAATCAATGACCAAGTGAAGTGCAGGAAGATTTATGCCGATAATTCCAATGCTTGCTATGCTGTCTGAATATACAACACAAGCTGTCTTAAGAGTTTGAAATTATTTTAAAAACTAAAAGTAAAAACAAGTTAAACTGTGTTAACAATGCCACACTTGCATATTTACACACTTCAGGTTGATAGATTTTAACAAAAATTGGTTGCTCTGTGCTAAATTTTGCTTCCCCTGTAAGATGTTGTTTTCCATATGCTCCAATATATTCCATGGTTAGAAAACTTGCAGAGTGCTAAATGGTCAGTACTTTTTCTTATTACTTTCAATGAGTACTATAACTGCAAGGCCTGAGATGCTTGCAGACATAGCAAGGATTAGTGCCTTAAGGACACAGATTGCTATGGGGTGGTTGTGACTGTGAGGGGAAAATGACAGATCAACACTGAAAAAAGGTTTGCAGATAAGTTTAAAAGAAATAGATTGCACATAGGAAATGAGGCTGCTTTGTCCCAAAATAACATTTCCTGCAGCTGGATATATTTTGCTTGTCATATTTTTTTTAGAGATAGACAACTCATTATTCTCCAATAGTGTGAAGAATGTGCTGATTTGGGGATATATATATTTTTTTATTATTTATTAAACCTTTGCCATTACAATTATACAATTCCTTCTATTTACAATTATACAAGTATGCAACCTTCTATTTGTAGCATCTTCCTTCCTGAGCCATTTGGTTGTTGCACTAACTATTGGATGCTTTCCCTAAAGCATAACCTTGTTTGTATGTCCCATAAAATCTAGAATTTGGGAATTTCCTAGTAATGAATCCTTAATGCATTGTAAAGATATCACTTAGCCTCAAACAAGTGTGCGTTTGTACAGAAACAGAAAAATATTGTTTGGATAGAAACTATTTAAATCACCACTTAAGGCAGAATACCAAATATTCTCCAAGTGGCAGGTGTTGGATGCCATATTAGACAGTATACAACAAAAATAAAAAAGAAGCAGGTGAGCACTTATTAATCAGATTTCAATCAAAATGTTTAAAAAGTCAATTATATATTAAAATATACACACCCTTGAGAGATCACATATTTAATCAAAATTAAGTAGTTCAAAATATCAAGATTACAAAAAAATTGGTCAAGCGACTTAAATGGACACATTTCCTCCAAGATTGGCGGAAAAATCTGTATATACTAACCATTCTATTTGCTCTTTGGTGTTTTAGCAAGTCAGTTACTTAAAAATATTGGTATTCCTGTGTAAGCCCATTTTACATATAACTTTAGAAATTCAAGTCAAAATTAATATTTCTTTATTTAAACACTTTTCCAGATAAGATATCCCCTGATGAAAACATCACAGTGATAAAATTATATAAAAAATGCAATCAAACATGTTTCAAAAGTTGCAAGTTTAAATAAGACAGAAGTTATATGTTGTGGACAAGACAGTATAAAGGGGCGGCAAATACCTTGAGATTTTAATATGAAATATGTCAGTCTATTTGCTGAGTAGCATTAGATAATATATATATACACAGAAAACCTGGCACTTGCCAGGAAGGGGGAGACCTTGACGTGGTCCTGGGCTTGATCCTTTGGCGCCAAATGTAACTGACTTCCCCCAGTTTTGCTTTTAAACATTACTGAGTATCTGCTGGCGAGTGCCAGGTTTTCTGTGTGTTGTATTTATAATGTTTGTAATGCTTTCCTGCGGGCCTGTTACCCAGGCCGTTCAAGGGTTAACTGCCTGGGTTGCTGGGAACAGTGCAGCTGTCTGTCAGTGTTCAGGGCTGTGGTGTTAACAGTGGCTTAGGATGTGTACCTTACGTATGTATGTTATATACAGTATAAGCATTTTGATTCTTGATGTTTTCACTGCACGTACAAAAATAGCCATCTTGTAGATTTTTGTATGATTTTTTTTTTAACTAGACCATTTTTTAGCTTGACATTCACAATAGCTATAATATTTTTCATCATAGTAAAATCTAAGTCCCTCATGTTTCTTAAGGAGTTTGTGGGGGTGTGCTGGACATGTGACTTTAGACCTACTATAGATTTGACTGAATGTCTCCTCTGTGCCTGTCTGTCAAGCCTATGATTAGTTGGTCCTTTTTTCCTTTTCTCTCCAACAAACATCCATCACTGACCAACTCCTCTTCCATACTCTACTGTCCATGGACTCCTTTCTCAGACTAATGTCAATAGCTATTCCTCCCACACACTCCTTGCAATGATTAGTGTATGTGTTATATGTGTGTGAGAGAGATATGTTTTATGCACAGTCTTATGTATACATGTGTGGGAAACACCATACGCAAATGAATATGACTCTAATGCACACATATTTGCACATTTACCCAACTGTAATCAGTATATGTGAAGGGCCCAGAAACTTTATACATAATTTGAACAGATTAAATAATTGAAAGGGCTGTATATCCAATGGATTGAAATAGTAGAGGTACCAAAGCCAAATTAACCCACAGTGTATATCTAATAACATGTAATAGAAGCTTGTTTGAGGAGAATATTGCTTTAGAAATGTATTAGAATCATAAAATAATTTGAGATAATCTAGATTATGTATATATAAACCTGTGAGGAATCACCTATTGTCAGCTAGGGATTCTGGTCACTGATTAGGCATGTGTGCTACTATGGTTTCCAGATTAATAATTAGCTAAATACAGGCCTTCAGAATCATCACACAGTTTTTTTGGACATACACACAGTTTCATACCCACTCTCTTACTCACAGATTCCTTCTAATGAGCGGGGAAAGAAATACAAATATATATACAAGTGACCCTCGGTTTACGCCGGTTCAATTTGCGCCGTTTCAGAATAACAACCTTTTTCTCAGTCATGTGACTGCTATTGAAAAGCATTGAAAAGCAATGCACTAATTAAAATAGCCAGTAGGTGGAGCTGTCCGCTTGTGTTGCAGCAAAGTTATGCAAGCTTAGCAGGTCTGAAATTAATCTGTGTACACAGAACAGACATTAGCTATCGAGCAGCTTTCAAAGCAGCAAGATCTAGCAGCCACTTCCCTATTATCTTCCTGTCCAGCTGCTTGAAGTGAGGGTGCCTAACTGCTTAATCAGTCCAGATTGAAATGCATAGAATAGGTGCAGACCCAATATTATCTAACATTCTAACAATGCAGAGAACTCTTTGTTCATTAAACTTAGTTTGATGATACAGTCTGTTGTGTGATTATTTAATTAGGTTTATAATTCTGTTTAGCATTTAAAGTCTTTATTTTAAAGCTTTAAAAATAATGTATTAGGTCTTACTTATGTCAATTTTTAGAGGGGCCTGGAATCTAACGACCTCACTCCCAATTTACAATGGTTTTGATTTACAACCATTCCTTCTAGAACCTAACCCCGGTGTAAACTGAGGGCTACCTGTATATATATATATATATATATATATATATATATATATATATATATATATATTCCCAGCAGCCTTAATAGGCTCTCTCACATCACTATTATATTTAGAGGTTTGCACTTTTGTCAGGATTGTATTTTTTTGTGATTTACTATATACAAGGTATCTTCTTTATGCACTTATTTTAATGGAATGATTTGTCACGCAGGTGAAACAGAATTTTCCCATAATGGCTGCTAAACTAAAAGATAAAAAAAATTTTTTGTAATAAATTGAAATTAATAGATATTTGGAGGATCAAAAACCCTGACGTGTGTACATTTACATGTGAATCTAAGGCCCGCAAGTCCTTCTCTAGGATATATTACTTTTTGATATCTGAATCATTATCAATTTTAAAAATAGATCCACAAATAAATTATATAGTGATTTCAGATCACGCAATTATATCAGTTGTATTTGATACACTAACTAGTCCCAAGGATAACAATCAAAGTTTTCCCCCCCGAGATATCTTTATAATAACTCTGGTATTAAAACTCTGGTTAAATCAGAAATGGAAAGACTATTGCACACATACTATAGCATATTATAATAAGATAGAGACTTTTTGGGAAGGCTCAAAGACAGTACTTTGTGGTGAGATCAAATTATATACATATATTAGGCATAAGAAAGCCAATGCTATGGAAATCCAGCTGACTAATCAAGATAGAAATGCGTATAGGAAATATTGTTTGGAACACAGTGAATTTAATTGGAAAAATTAACACTAAAGCCAGACAATATAGAAACCTATTTTTTAAACTAAAAATGCAAGAAGAAGAATCAAATATTAATTTACATTATAAAGGGTTCCATGGACTAAGCCAAATTAGTCAAAAACAGAAAAAAGAAAAGCTATATTTTATCTGCTAAGGAAGGAAATAGGAGATATACTGATTTGAAAGATATTAGTAAAGTCTTCTACTCATATTATCAACAGCTATATGCAGAGATAAAAACAAATAAGTTTAATCAAGAAGTTTTTTGGTCTAAAATTAAGATCCCTAAGATCACAGAGGCGGAACTTATAGGTATCTACTTATCAAGCTGTCAACCGCAAATACCTGGCGGCGGATGCCATAGGAATCAATGGGAGTCTGAAAGCAACGAAAGTTTATGTTCACTGCTGCCCGATATCCCATTGATTCCTATGGTATAATAAAAGTTATGTTTACACCTAACACCCTAACATTTACCCCGAGTCTAAACAACCCTAATCTGCTGTCCCCTACACCGTCGCCACCTACATTATACTTATTAACCCCTAATCTGCTGCCCCACACTGCCGCCACCTAAATAAAAGTTATTAACCCCTATCCCGCTATTCCCGGACCCCGCCGCAACAAAATAAAGTTATTAACCCCTAAACCGCTGCTCCCGGAGCCCACCGCCACCTATATTATACTTACTAACCCCTAATCTGCCATCCCCTATACCGCCGCCACCTACATAAAGTTATTAACCCCTATACTGCCGCTCCTGGAACCCACCGTAACTGAATAAATGTATTAATCCCTAAATCGCCAGCCCCCCCACATCGCCATAAACTAAATTAACCTATTATTCCCTAAACCTAACAACCCTTTAACTTTATATTAAATATTAACTCATTCCTATCTTTCAATAAATTTAAACTTACCTTTAAAATTAAATGAAACTATAGTAAACTAATAATTAACCTATTCTAACTATTATAATAAAATTACATTAAACTATATTAAATTAATAATTAACCTACCCTAACTATTATAATAAAATTACATTAAACTATATTAAATTAATAATTAATCTAACCTAACTTTTATACTAAAATTACATAAAATTACAAATTAAAATAACTATATTATATATTTAAACACCTAACCCTACTCAAATAATTTAATTCTACACTAAAAAATTACAAAGCTACAAAAAACTAACTAAGTTACAAAAAATAACAAACACTAAGTTACATAAAAAAATAAACACTAAATTACAAAAAATAAAAAAGAAATTATCAAAGCTTTAAACTAATTACACCTAATCCAAGGGCCCTATGAAAAAAAAACTAAATAAAAAAAAACAACTAACCTACACTAAACTACATTGTAATTTTAGTATAAAAGTTAGGTTAGATTAATTATTAATTTAATATAGTTTAATGTAATTTTAGTATAAAAGTTAGGTTAGATTAATTATTAATTTAATATAGTTTAATGTAATTTTAGTATAAAAGGTAGGTTAGATTAATTATTAATTTAATATAGTTTAATGTAATTTTAGTATTAAAGTTAGGTTAGATTAATTATTAATTTATATAGTTTAATGTAATTTTAGTATAAAAGTTAGGTTAGATTAATTATTAATTTAATATAGTTTAATGTAATTTTATTATAATAGTTAGATTAGGTTAATTATTAGTTTAATAAAGTTTAATTACATTTTAAAGGTAATTTTAAATTTTTTATAAGATAGGAATAAGTTAATATGTAATATAAAGTTATCGGTTTGTTAGGTTTAGGGATTAATAGTTTAATTTAGTTTATGGCGATGTGGGGGGCTGGTGGTTTAGGGGTTAATACATTTATTTAGTTGCGGTGGGCTCCGGGAGCGGCAGATTAGGGGTTAATAACTTTATGTAGGAGGCGGCGGTGTAGGGGGTGGCAGATTAGGGGTTAATAAGTATAATGTAGGTGGCGGTGGGCTCCGGGAGCGGAGGAATGGGGGTTAATAAGTTTATTTAGTTGCGGCGGGGTCTGGGAGTGGCGGTATAGGGTTTAAACAGTTTAGTATAGTGTGGGTGCTTAGTGACAGTATACAAATAAAGCTGGGAAAAAGCCGAATAGCAGCAAGATCGATGACTGTTAGTTAAAAACAGTCCGCTGCTCATTGCCCCGTACTTGGTGCGCAGCTTTTTGACAGATTTTTTGTTAAATATGGAGAGCGTATTCAGGTCTGCGGCAGCAATGTTAGGTGATCTTAGGTGAGCTTATTGGTGCCGTTGAATGCAAGTAAGTTGACAGCTTGATAAGTAGATGCCTATATGTGGAATATAGGGAGAGATAGTTTTAGACAAAGCAGACAGGACTTAGCAATTATTACTCTTGATGCTGAGAAGGCCTTTGATTCAATTGCTTGGAAACACCTATCAAATTTGGTTTTAAGGATATTTTTTTTATTTTTTATCCACAATATATATAATAATCCAGTATCATATTTACTAATTAATGGGACACTCACCCCAAAAATAGTACTAGGGAGAGGTTTGAGGCAGCGATGCCCATTATCCCGCCTCCTAATCAATATAGCTCTAGAGCCATTAGCAATCTGGTTTAGGGATAATCTGGAAGGATAAAGTTGGGAACACATTATCTAAAAATACTTTTATATGCTGATGATCTCTTGATCTTTTTAAATAATACTTGGACAACAATACCAGTAATATTACAATGCTTAAATATCTTTAGTTCTTTTTCTGGATATAAAATAAAGTATGATAAAAGTGAGCTTATTTGGATATATAAAACCAGATCCCGTTGTCAAAGATTCACTTAAATATCTTGGCATTTATCTTCATACTAATCCAAACAATTGGTGTCATGAATACCTCGTGATTTAGATGCTAAGGGGTTAATTTTGCTTAGCCTGTATGCTAGAAAACATTGTTTTTTTTTAAGAACTGTGTTGCTGTGTTTATGTGTGCATGTAATTTTCCTTTGATATTCCAGGACCCTCATAAATACTTTGTAAGATACACAGAAGAGAACTTTATTGTCTAAATAGTCATTTTATTACCCCAACCTTTCAGAACAGGGAATGATGGAACACAAAGACTCTATCCAGGAACTGGAGTCATTGATAGGATAGCCAGCCCTTAAAATTAGTGCTTTTATAAGCAATAATGCTTCAGAAACATAAGGAATGCAATATATATGATGGTTGGTATCAAAATACTCTTTACAACATCACCAAGAGATTGCCTTTCTGTGTATATGAAATAGATGTACCTAGCAGAAATTATAAGGTGTTCAATAATTTCAGACAAAGATTCAGAACTTTATTGACTGTCGTAAAAGAGAGGGGTTTCCTAGCCTCTGGAAAGCCATTTTATACCCTTGAAAGATGTATAACATTTTGTGTTTTAACATTTTCAAGTGTTCATTCTTACATGGGAGGCTGTATACTAACAGACTGAGGGACCATCTTTTCTTGCCAACCTCCATGGCACAGATATCCAAAGCTAGTAAAGTATAAGATTTCTGTTATTTTTCATTTTTATTTTTAAACTGTTTGCTTGTGTATAATTCTACTTGTTAACATCTTTTTATTAATAATGCATTGTACTAATTTTTTGCATAATAAATATTCAATTATTAAGTTTATGCCTTTGTCTAATATTTGAACCACGTTACTGAAAGAGACTGGTAGTATTAAGATTTTACATGACTTTTTTTTTTAATTGTATTTTGGGTTTCCTTAGGATTTCCCATAAAATTGTAAGTGGTGGCAGCTATAGTTTTAGTTTTAGTGTGGGTGGCGTTAGAGGGGAATTTGGGCATTTTTCTGAGTCTAGGACAGACCAGAGAGTGTTGTTAACCCTTGCACCCACTGAACTAAGTCACAGGCTTACCTGGAGTGGCTGGACTGTGACAGATTAGTGAAAGTGGAAAAGGTCTGTTAACCCTTTATGTGCCAAACAAGTGACTGGCGCAGGGTTGGTTAACCCTGGTCATCACAAATTGGTGGGTAGTGGTGTAGATATTTTTTTTATTAGATTTTAGTGTTTTGTGGATTTGCTAGTGTGAAAATCCCAGTGACTCTCACATTTTCCAAAAGGCTAAAACTCAGTGCATTATATAGTTACACATTGCAAACAGTCCTCTTCCCTATTCTCTGTTTTTCTTTTCAATTTTATTTTTTACTCTGGAGGTATACCAGCAGCAGACCAAGGAAATTATGGCACTGTTATGCCAGGAGAGAGAGATTCCCTCCCATGCAAAGACTAAGGAGGGATTGAAACAAGCTCTTTTAGACTTTAACAGCAGCCAGGCTGCACAAGCTGCAGCCTCAGGAGAGGTATCTGCATCTGTGGGCAGTGATTAATCAAGAACTGAAGATCCCTTGGACTGTTATTTGCAAACTGTTTTAAAGCATATGGGCTCAGTGGATCCAAGTTTGCGCTTGTAGCTGATCTTCAAATTCCAAGAACAGCAAGCTGCTAGGGAAACAGCTGAGAGACAGGCTGCTAAGCACCAGGCTGAAAGAGACAGAGAGGCTGCTGAGCTCCAGGCTGAAAGAGACAGAGAGGCTGATAGGGAAGCAGCTGAGAGAGAGGCTGCTAGGGAAGCAGCTGAGAGAGAGGCTGCTAGAGAAGCAGCTGAGAGAGAGGCTGCTAGGGAAGCAGCTAAGAGAGAGGCTTCTTGGGAAGCAGCTGAGATGGAGGTTCTGTCCACAGAGAGACAGGCTGCTGAATGACAGGCTGAGAGAGTATCAATTATAGCTTGCATGTTTGGAGAGAGAGACTGTCTCACCTGTTGTTAATGAACCTAGAGACTCCTCTGTTCCCATAGTGCATGCAGAGAATTTCCCATGATGGAGATGTGGATGCATTCCTGTGCAGCTTTGAAATGTTTGCAGACAGTTCTAGCTGCCAAGGGAGCAGTGGGCCAAGTATCTTACCCCTGGTCTGAAAGGTCCTGCACTGGAAGCTTTTGCTGAACTTGCTCCAGAGTTTGATCAGGACTATAATGAAATTAAAGCTGCACTGCAGAGGAGGTATAATCTCACTCCTGAGGTGTACAGAAAGAAATTTCGTACTCTGCAGAGAAGTATATCAGTGAGCTGCACTGCAGTTGTTGGAAGCCTGACCACAGCATTTAAACAGTGGACCAGAGGGCTAAAGATTACCACTATGGAAGAGCTGTAAGATCTAATGGTGAAGGAGCAATTCATACAGCTGTGCCCAGCAGAGGTACAGGAATGGGTCCTTGACAAAAAACCCAAAACAGCATTTGAGACTGGTGAGCTGGTAGATTTTTACACAGCCAACAGGTCACCAGAGAATGGGAGAAAAGTCTTTGTTAAGGGGGCATCCACCTGGAAAGGAGCTGCTGCATGGCCCCCCTTCACAAAGCCTGTTATGCCTTTGTTTAATGTATCTAGCTACCCATTGCCCCTAAAGGGGCATTGCCCTTAAAAGGGCATTCAGCTCTTTTAAAAAAGCCCAAAGCCCTAATCTAAAAAAAAAACAAAAAAAACACTAAAAAACCCTAACAGTAACCCCAGAATATCTATTCACGGTTCCTGAAGTCCGGACATCCATCTTCAACCAGGCGGTGAGAAGTCTTCATCCAGGCGGCGATATCTCCATCCATCCCGGGGGTGTCTTCTATCTTCAGGCGGAGTGGAGCCATCCTGGAAGCCGATCCCATCCTGCATGAAGTGTCCTCTTCATACGGTCACTGCTGTACACTGAAGTTTAATGCAAGGTAGCCATTTCAAAATGGCGTACCTTACATTCCTATTGGCTGATTGGATTCCTCAAATTTAAATCAGCCAATTGGATGAGAGCTTCTGAAATCCTATTGGCTGTTCAAAACAGCCAATAGGTTGAGAGCTACTGAAATCCTATTGGCTGATTTGTCAGGAGCGGCAAATTAGGGGTTAATAACTTTATTTAGGTGTCGGTGATGTCGGGGGGCAGTGGATTAGGGGTGTTCTTGACTGTAGGTTTAAAATTATGTTTAAATAGATTATTATGCCAGAATAATATTTTTTGCCAAAATTGAGAAATTTTTGGTCAAAACCAAAACATATGGATTATATCAGCTTTACTAAAAGAGCAGTGGGGACATAAAGGAGAAAGAGTGGGAAAAAATGTATTCATTTTATCTGGAGTAAGATAAGCATTATTTGTAAGTTTCATATGTGATTCTTTATAACTTATCGGAACACCACAAAGATCCAAAAGATTAAAGCTTTGTTCAATATTGCAAGTCTCTAATGGAGAAATTTGAGGGATCCAGTAATGCAATATTATATCTAAGTGAGCTTGACCTTGTTTAAGTAGCAAAATACAATAAAATTATGAGATTGAATGGCAGCCAGACGTAAATGTATTTAAACATGATTTGATTTTGGGGTGCATATCGAAGCTGTCCCTGTCCCAGGCTAGAGAAATAAGGTAATGTCTGAGTTGTAAATAAGCGAATTTACTAGATCGAGGGAGGTTAAATTTATGAGAGAGAAGATTAAATGGCATAATTTGTTTATTCTACAACAATAGTTGATGCAGGAAATTTAAACCTTTATCAGCCCAAGAGTGAAGAACTATCTGGAAAAGACCGGGACTAAATTCAGGGTTCCCTTGTATAGGAAGCTAATGTCACTATATTGTAAAATGTAATATCTAGAAAGCCAGTCCTGTCTGTCTTCTTTTTTGCATTACTCTGGGTAAGGCAATCCGAGCTCTTTTGTATTTCCAGATAAATTTAGAACAATGGGTTTGAAAGCAACGGGTGTCTGCCTTACTGATGAATAAAAGGAGGTTCTGGAGTAAAAACAGAATTCTAGGAAAAATGATGACTTTAATTAAGTTTATGCATGCCAACAATGAGAGTGGAAGGGAAGCCCAGACTCTTAAATCCGCTCTTGTTTTTTGAAATACATTATCAAAATTTAATTTATACCAGGAGTTTGGATTATTACCAAGAGAGATACCTAAGTATTTAATGGTCTGCACTTCTCAAAATGGATAGGGAGAGCTCAAATGAGTGGGAGGATATACCCATAAAAGTTCACTTTTCTGGAAATTGATTTTATATCCTGAAAAGGAGCTATAAAAAGAAAGAATTTGTATGACTTGAGGTATACTCTGAGTCGAGATTTCGAGAAAAATAAGTAAATCGTCAGCATATTAAAGGATTTTAAGAGAATAGGAACCAAATTTGATCCCTGTCAATTCTTTTTGTAGCCATATAGCTAAGGGCTCTAGGGCAATGTTGAATAAAAGTGGAGAGAGTTGGCAGCACTGTCTCGTGCCCCTTTCAAGTCTTATTCCAGAAGAAAAAAACTCCATTAATGAGTAAGTAAGATATAGGGTTATTGTATAGATTATGTATAAAATAGAGAAACTGATCATTGAACCCAACGCTCTCTAGACTTCGGAACAAATGCTCCCAAACAATTTAGTCAAAAGCTTTATCTGCATCGACAGTGAGTAGCGCAATATCCTCATGATTGTTTTTTTTCTTTATTTAAATAATAATCTAACATTAGGGTGACCTTACGTATATTTTTAGATAAGTTCCTACCTCTCATTAAGCGCATTTGATCAGAGTGAATAATTTTGTCCAGACAACCATTAAGTCTATTTGCTATGATACTTGTTAAAGGTTTATAGTCTGTGTTTAATACAGGGATTGGCCTGTAAGATGCTGGCTCATCTGTATTGTTACCTTTTTCTAAAATTAAAGGGACAGTCAACAACAGAATTTTTGTTGTTTTAAAAGATAGATAATCCCTTAATTACCAATTCCTCAGTTTTGCATAACGAACACAGTTATAATTATACACGTTTTACCTCTGTAATTACCTTGTATCTAAGCCTCAGCAGACTGCCCCCTTATTTCAGTTCTTTTGTCAGACTTGCATTTTTGCCAATCAGAGCTGTCTCCATGGTAAATTCACTTGCATGAGCTCAATGTTATCTATATGAAACACGTGAACTAATGCCCTCTAGTGGTGAAAAAATATCAAAATGCATTTAGATTAGAGGCGTCCTTCAAGGTCTAAGAAATTAGCATATGAACCTCCTAGGTTTAGTTTTCAACTAAGAATACCAATTAAACAAAGCAACATTGGTGATAAAAGTAAATTGGAAAGTTGTTTAAATTACATGCCCTATTTGAAACATGACATTTTTTTTGGACTTGACTGTCCCTTTAAGGAAATATTGGCTGCCACAAAGCAACCAGACATTGGATCTTTCACTATAAAATATTTATTGAATAATTTTAATAATATATCCTTAACATTGTCCATAAGAATTTTATAAAACTCAGCTGGCAGCCAATCAGGACCTACGGCTTTATATTATTTAGCATTTTTGATAGCCAAAAGAATTTCCTCAGAGGAGATAGGAGCATTAAGAGATTGTAAGTCAGAATCTAAGATCTTTGGTGTAACAATTTGATCCCAAAAGCGTTCTTTATTAACCTGGTTGATGTCAACCTTTGAATATAATTGTTGATAATAGTTAGTAAATACTTCCTTTATTTTAGTAGAATCTGTATACAGCTTATTATCTAGCTTAATAGCAGACATGTCATTTTTGCTTTTTCAACTCATAGTTATTTTACCTAAATATTTAGCAAAGGACCCATAGTAACCTTTAAATCGTAAAGTTATTTTAGATTCTTTAATAAGGCATTTCTTATTAAGAAGCAAGTCCCTATCTTTCCTGCCTGGGAATAATTTTCCAAGTTGACTGAGGATTTATTTAGGCAAAATTTTCTGTAAGCAGGCTTTACTTGGTTAGATAATTGTAACTCTCTTGCTTTAACCTTTCTATTCCATGCAAATAAGAATGATTTTATTTCACCTCTAATGACAGCTTTAGAGGCTTCTATCTTACAGTATTATAATAAGTAATGTTGAGTGTGCAATAATCTTTCCATTTCTGAATAGCGTGGGAAATCAAAACTAATACTATCACTTTTACGTTTAGGAGCTAAAGCAAAGGACAGAGACAGAATCGCATAAACCAAAATCAATATATCATGTATTTTGGGTTCTATCTCCAAAATAGTAAGGGTTTCAGCGACCAGCAACAAATCTATCCTAGAAAATGTTTTATAAGACATAGACTCACAAGTAAAACATATACTATCCTGGTTTTTTATTCTCCAGATATCATGTAACTTTAATGAATGGCAAAATATCTTAAATTACTTAAAAATTTTGTTGAGTGCTGAAGGTTTTTTAGATGAGAACCTTTCTAATTCTGGGCAGAAAGACATGTTGAAGTCGCCTCCTAGAACAATATTACCGCTCATGTGCGGAAATAGCTTTAGTTTAATTTTTTACCAAAAAAACTGGGCAGAACTCATTAGGGCCATAGACATTACATATTACAAACTTAATCCCTTTAACAAGTATTTGTAGAAAAATAAATCTGGCATCCGGATCAATTTCAGTAGTTATAACAGTATATTCCAATTTGTTATGAATAAAAAAAGTGACACCACATTTCCTTCTCACCCTGGGAGCCGCAATAACTGCACACACCCATCTAGATTTAAGTTTACTAATTTCAGATTCCTTAAGATGGGTTTCTTGCAATAGAACAATGTCTGGTTTGTATTTAGAAAGTTGGTTGATTATTAGTTTGCGTTTTGTGAGTGAGGTTATGCCGCCTACATTCCAGGAGATAATGTTCAAATTATCTAATATCATAAAAACCACAAAAAATAGGCCAAAAACTGGAAGGGCTAGAGAGAGGGAGAAGAGAGGGAAGAGTGGGAGGCGGGAAGAAAAAAAAAAATGGAGACCATTAAAATTAAAAAAACAAAAAATATACCATAGTAAGACATTGAATACATTAGAATCTTGTTTTTACCACAGTAATCCACATAGTTGAACAACATTCTATAACTTAAAATTACTGAACAATTAGAAAATAAACCAATGCTCTTAAATTGTTAGCATAAATTCTTGTGCTTCTTTTATATTATTTAGAGAAATGCTTTTACTATTATGATCCAAGATAATTAGAGCCGGATAAATCATCAGAGCTTTTAATCCCTTGTCAAGTAGCTGGGAGCAGAAAGGAGACATTTCCTTCCTTTTTGCTGAGGTTTTGCTTGAAAAATCTTGGAACAATAATATTTTGTTATTGGAAATAGACAAGGGATTGGCTTTTCTATACAATTTCATCAACTCTATTTTATTTTGGAAGTTAAGAACCTTGAAAATTAGCATTCTACTTCTAGATGAGATCTCAATATTATGTTTAATGGGGCCAATCCTGTGGGCTCTTTCAATAGCTAGATGGAGCTTCTGACTAGGGAAACCTAGGGCCTGGTGAAGGGCTAAAGACGTAAATTTAATTAAATCTTCATTCTCTGAGTTTTCTGGAAGGCTTACTACTCTAATGTTATTGTGCCTAGAACGGTCCTCTAGATCCTCTAGTTTAGATTGAATCATATTGATTTAGAATTCTTGTTTTTGAATGAGATTTTCTTGAGTGGTAACTAAATCCTCAAGATCAGAGATCCTATTCTCAGCTTCTGAGATTCTAATAGCAAATAGTTTCACCTCATAGATAGATGTAGAAACCAGTTCTATGTTTATACTAGAAAGCTCTTTTCTTTCATGTAATTGGCAAGAGTCCATGAGCTAGTGACGTATGGGATATACAATCCTACCAGGAGGGGCAAAGTTTCCCAAACCTCAAAATGCCTATAAATACACCCCTCACCACACCCACAATACAGTTTTTACAAACTTTGCCTCCTATGGAGGTGGTGAAGTAAGTTTGTGCTAAGATTTCTACGTTGATATGCGCTTCTCAGCATTTTGAATCCCGATTCCTCTCAGAGTACAGCGAATGTCAGAGGGACATGGAGAGTATTACCTATTGAATGCAGTGATTTCCCTAATGGGGGTCTATTTCATAGGTTCTCTGTTATCGGTCGTAGAGATTCATCTCCTACCTCCCTTTTCAGATCGACGATATACTCTCATATACCATTACCTCTACTGATAACTGTTTCAGTACTGGTTTGGCTATCTGCTATATGTGGATGGGTGTCTTTGGTAAGTATGTTTTTATTTCTTAAGACACCTCAGCTATGGTTTGGCACTTTATGCATTTATATAAAGTTCTAAATATATGTATTGTACTTATATTTGCCATGAGTCAGGTTCATGTATTTCCTTTTGCAGATTGTCAGTTTCATATTTGGGAAAGTTAATATTGAGAAATATTTTTCTTACCTGGGGCTTAGTCTTTTTTTCAATTGACTACTTGTTTTAATTTGCGGGCTGTCTTAAGCTTGCGGGTGCGCTAAATGCCACACTTTATTGCGTCATTCTTGGCACGTCCGTTGACGCAAGTTTGTCATTTCTGGCGTCGTAGTTGACGCAGGGGTTCACAAAGGGTTGCGTCGTTAGTGACGCAAGAGTGTCACTTCCGGACCTGGTTGGCGCCAAAAAAATTTCTAGTTACGTTGTGCGTCATACTTGGCAGAGGGCTATGCTATTTGCATTTTTTCCCATTCCTGAAACTGTCATAAAAGGAAATTGATAATTTTGCTTTACATGTTGTTTTTTTCTTTTACATTCTGCAAGATATCTCAATCTGATCCTGCCTCAGAAGTATCTGCTGGAACTTTTCTGCCTGACATCGGTTCTACTAAAGCTAAGTGCATTTGTTGTAAAATTGTGGAGATTATATCTCCTAATGTGATTTGTATTAGTTGTCATGATAAACTTTTACATGCAGATAGAGTGTCCATCTGTAATAGTACATTACCGGTTGCAGTTCCTTCAATTTCTAATGTACATGATATACCTGTGAATTTTAAAGAATTCGTTACTGATTCTATTCAGAAGGCTTTGTCTGCATTTCCACCTTCTAATAAGCGTAAGAGGTCTTTTAAAACTTATCATAAAGTTGATGAAATTTTGAATGACCGACAACATAAGGAATTATCCACTTCTGATGAGGATCTATCTGATTTGGAAGAACCTTCCTCAGACATTGACACTGACAAATCTACTTATTTATTTAAAATAGAGTATATGCGTTCTTTGTTAAAAGAAGTGTTAATTACTTTTGATATTGAGGAAGCTAGTCCTCTTGATATTAAAACTAGTAAACGTTTAAATTCTGTTTTTAAACCAACTGTGGTTACTCCAGAGGTTTTTCCTATTCCTGATGCTACTTCTGACATGATTTCTAAGGAATGGAATAAGCCAGGTACTCCTTTTAATTCTTCTGCAAGGTTTAAAAAACTGTATCCTTTACTAGCGGTTGCAATAGAGTTTTGGTAAAAAATCCCCAAAGTTGATGGGGCTAGTTCTACTCTTGCTAAACGAACCACTATTCCTATGGAAGATAGTACTTCCTTTAAAGATCCTTTAGATAGGAAGCTTGAATCTTATCTAAGGAAAGCCTATTTATATTCAGGTCATCTTCTTAGGCCTGCAATTACTTTGGCTGATTTTGCAGCTGCTTCAACTTTTTGGTTGGAGAATTTAGCGCAACAAGAATTGGATTCTGACATATCTAGCATTGTTCGCTTACTGCAACATGCTAATCATTTTATTTGTGATGCTATTTTTGATATGATCAAAATTGATGTTAGATCCATGTCTTTAGCTATTTTAGCTAGAAGAGCTTTGTGTCTTAAATCTTGGAATACTGATATGACATCTAAAGCTAGATTAATATCTTTTTCTTTCTAAGGTAATAATTTATTTGGTTCTCAGTTGGATTCTAATATTTCAACTGTTACTGGGGGGAAAGGAGTTTTTTTGCCTCAGGATAAAAAAACCTAAGGGTAAATCTAAGGCCTCTAATCGTTTTCGTTCCTTTCGACAAAATAAGGAACAAAAACCTAATCCTTCCACCAAGGAATCTGTTTCCAATTGGAAGCCTTCCTCAAATTGGAATAAATCCAAGCCTTTCAAGAAACCAAAGTCAGCCCCTAAGTCTGCATGAAGGTGCGGCCCTCATTCCAGCACAGCTGGTAGGGACAGATTAAGGTTTTTCAAGGATGTTTGGATAAATTCTGTCCAAAATCAATGGATTCAGAGCATTGTCTTTCAGGGGTACTGAATTGGATTCCGAGTAAGACCTCCTGTGAGGAGATTTTTTTCTCTCACACATCCCAGTTAATCCAGTAAAATCTCAGGCTTTCCTGAAGTGTGTTTCAGATCTGGAGGTTTCAGGGGTAATCATGCCGGTTCCTTTTCAGGAACAAGGCCTGGGGTTTTATTCAAATCTATTCATTGTCCCAAAGAAAGAAAATTCATTCAGACCAGTTCTGGATCTGAAAATTTTGAATCGTTATGTAAGAGTACCAACTTTCAAGATGGTAACTATAAGGACTATTCTGCCTTTTGTTCAGCAAGGACATTATATGTCTACAATAGACTTGCAAGATGCTTACCTTCATATTCCGATTAATCCAGAACATTATTAGTTCCTGAGATTCTCTTTTCTAGACAAGCATTACCAATTTGTTGCTCTTCCATTTGGCCTAGCAACAGCTCCAAGAATCTTTTCAAAGGTTCTGGGTGCCCTACTCTCTGTAATCAGAGAACAGGGTATTGCGGTGTTTCCTTATTTGGATGATATCTTGGTACTAGCTCAGTCTTTACGTTCTGCAGAATATCACACAAATCAACTTGTGTTGTTCCTTTCGAAAACATGGTTGGAGGATCAATTTACCAAAGAGTTTTTTTATTCCTCAGACACCTTTTTAGGTTTCCAGATAGATTCAGTGTCCATGACTCTGTCTCTAACAGACAAGAGACGTTTGAAATTGGTTGCAGCATGTCGGCACCTTCAGTCTCAGTCATTCCCTTCAGTGGCTATGTGCATGGAAGTTTTAGGCCTCATGACTGCAGCATCGGACGCGATTCCTTTTGCTTGTTTTCACATGAGACCTCTCCAGCTTTGCATGCTGAATCAATGGTGCCGGGATTATACAAAGATATCACAATTAATATCCTTAAATCCCAATGTTCGACACTCTCTGACGTAGTGGTTAAATCACCAGTGTTTAGTTCAAGGGGCCTCTTTTGTTCGTCCAACCTGCACTGTGATCACAACAGATGCGAGTCTTTCAGATTGGGGAGCTGTCTGGGCATATCGGACAGCACAAGGAGTTTGGAAATCTCAAGATGCGAGATTACCAAGCAATATTTTAGAACTCCGTGCATTTCTCAGAGCTCTTCAGTTTTGGCCTCTGTTGAAGATAGAACCGTTCATTTGTTTTCAGACAGACAATATCACAATGGTGGCATATGTCAATCATCAGGGTGGGGCTCACAGTCCCCTAGCTATGAAAGAAGTATCTTGGATACTTGTTTGGGTGAAATCCAGCTCTTGTCTAATTTCTGAGGTTCATATCCCAGGTGTAGACAATTGGGAGGCGGATTATCTCAGCTGTCAGACTTTACATCCAGGGGAGTGGTCTCTCCATCCGGATGTGTTTTCTCAGATTGTTCAGAGGTGGGGTCTTCCAGAAATAGATCTGATGGCCTCTCATCTAAACAAGAAACTTCCCAGATACCTGTCCAGGTCCAGGGATTCTCAGGCGGAAGCAGTGGATGTGCTGACACTTCCTTGGTGTTATCAACCTGCTTATATCTTCCCGTCTCAAGTTCTTCTTCCAAGAGTGATCTCCAAGTTCATCATGGAACAATCTTTTGTGTTGCTGGTGGCTCCAGCTTGGCCTCACAGGTTTTGTATGCAGATCTTGTTCGGATGTCCAGTTGCCAACCTTGGCCACTTCCGTTAAGGCCGGACCTACTGTCTCAAGGTCCATTTTTCCATCAGGATCTCAAATCATTAAAATTTGAAGGTATGGAAATTGAACGCTTAGTATTAAGTCATAGAAGTTTCTCTGACTCAGTAATTAATACTATGTTACAAGCTCGTAAATCTCTCTCTAGGAAGATTTATTATCGAGTTTGGAAGATTTACATTTCATGGTGTTCTTTTAATAAATTCTCTTGGCATTCTTTTAGAATTCCTAGAATTTTACAGTTTCTCCAGGATGGTTTGGATAGGGGTTTGTCTGCAAGTTCCTTGAAGGGACAAATCTCTGCTCTTTAAGTTTTTTTTTTGTAAATATTTTTTTTATTGAGGATTAAGCATTACAACAGATGTCACAACGCAGGTGACTAACAGGTTTACATATATATAAACATTATGTCGTTGTAATAACACAGTAGACATAGCTATTAATGAAAATGCAGCGCATAGAGATCGAGCATGTCAAGTATGAAATAAGATATCTACCATATAAACCTCATTTTCGATTAATATGAACAAAAATATCCACTATGGAAACCTCATTTTTGAGTAATAAGAACAGACTTTAAATGCAGGGACCGAGTAATACTTCAGTCCTACATATGAACTCGACTTTCTAGGGACTTCATAAAGTCAGCTTAGGAATATCTGTCCGTACACTTCATCTAGTAATAACAGTGTGCATCTCCAGGCGGGGGAGGCCTTTTATGGGAAGAGGGAGGGGAAGGAGAATATGAGCTCCCATGTTATAGGAAAGGGGGGGGGGAAGAGAAGGGGGGGTTAGGGCAAGAGAAAAAAGGGGGTGGGGCGATCAGTTTATGGTAGGAAGGTTAAAGAAGTGGGTGTTATTGGCTAATTAGCATATCTTAACTGGGTATGAAAGTTTAATTATGGTGATGGGAGTGGCCGGAACCTTTAACACGGCTATAAATTTAGCTTTGATCTCCCTGATGGTTAAACCAGGTCTCCCAAATCTGCCAGTATAGCTCTTCCTTATCCATGTTGGAATAGAAACTTTGTTCCATTTTGGCGTACACCTGCATTATAGATGTAACAACTGTAATATCTGGGGGTTGGGTTTGCTTCCAGGCCCTTGCTATCGCCAGTTTCGTGGCCGCTAGGATAAAGATAACCAATTTAGAAACATGGGTTGGGACGCTCCTCTGGAAAATGTTTAGAAGGGCAGTTACAGGAGTGAGTGGAATAGAGAGCCCAAGGTGAACACAGAGGGTTTTTACCTGATTCCAAAGAGGTGCCAGTTTTGGGCAGTCCCACCAAATATGCATATCTGAGCCTCTTTGCATGCAATCTCTCCAGCATAAAGGAGATGTTGTAGGGAACATCTGTGACAGCCTCGCGGGAGTATAGTACCATTTTAGGAATAATTTCATGTAGGCCTCCAATGTATTTGCACAGTGTACCGTCTTTTTAGTTAACGTCATAGCTGTACATAGGTCTTTATCTGAAATAGGTCTGGATAGATCACCCTCCCAAGCCCTCAGCTGCCAGGGTCTGTCTTTGTTAGTGGACAACTGTAAGAGATCATAGTGGAACGATATGAGCCTAGGAGTCTTAATAGGAAGCTGCCATAACTTTTCCCAGTTAGTCAGGGGTCTATTTAGAGCTTTGGTGAATCCCCAAGATGTCATAAAAGCATAAAGTCTTGAGTATTCAAAAGAGGCCCACGGGGGGGGGCTCTGGGATAATTGTTCTTATATTATGGGGAGTAATTAGGGTACCCGAGAGGTATAGGCGGGAGACCACTTTCAGGTCCCATTCACTCCACTGTTGTATGTGCGTGTCGGGGAGAGCCGCCAGTAAGGCTGGTATGGAATGAATGGCAGACGGGTGTGGGGCAATGTCGCGTAGATTTCTAAGACTATACCAAACTTTCAGATTATCTCTGATAATGAAATTTTGTAGTCTCAAGCTGTCAAAGCAGTGACTAGGGATCCAGGGTAAGTCTGCCAACTTTAGGCCCAGAGGAAGGGCTAATGCTTCTATGCTTTTACAGCCCTGTTGTTCCCCCTTGTCTGCCCACGCTGTGATGTGAGAAAGCCTGGCTGCCTCATAGTATCCACGTATGCTAGGCATTGCAACCCCTCCATGTTCATATCTTTTTTGGAGTATTTTCGCTGCTACCCGGGGCCTAGACTTATTCCAGATATAGTGTTGTCCAAGAGATTGGAGCTTATCTACTAAAGCGTTGGGTACATTAAGAGGGATACAGCGAAAGTAGTACAGAATTTTTGGTAAGATCGTCATTTTGAAGGATGCGATGCGGCCCAGCCATGAAATCTCTTTAAGACTCCACAAGGAGGTAAGCTCAGTAACCTCTCTAAAAAGGTTTGTATAGTTAACGGAAATAACTATTTTCGGGTCTGGACCAAGTTGTACCCCCAGATGCCGAATGGTGGTTCGTGACCATTGGAAGGAGTATGATGTTTGCAGTATATCTAATTCAAATGCTGGGATGCATACTGCATTACCTTGTAGTAACTATGAGCTCCGAACTCAGTGATAATATCAAAGAGCGCTGGCAGGGAGCCTATTGGGTTTGTTAAAAAGAGCGTGACATCGTCTGCGTACAGTGCGATCTTCGCAGTCGCGCCTCCAAGCTTAACCCCTCGTATTATATGTGATTGCCTAATAGCCTGGGCCAGAGGTTCAATGGCCATGGAAAAAATTAGAGGTGACAGAGGGCATCCTTGTCTGGTGCCATTGGTAATGCATATTTCCGGAGAAGCAAAACCCATACCCTTAACTACCACAGAAGGGCAGGAATATAGGGCACGGACTGCCTTAATCACATCCTCTGGTATGCCAAATTGAGCAAGCGTGTGCCATAAGTATTCCCATCTGACCCTGTCAAATGCTTTTTCTGCATCTAACGACAGGGCCAGCATGGGCAACCTCAGACAGGAGGCTTCTGTAAGTATGTTTAGCATTTTTCGGGAATTGTCTGGGCCCTCTCTACCAAACGTGAAACCGACCTGGTCTGTATGTATCACCTTCGGGAGCAGGCTATTAAGGCGGTTAGCCCATAGCTTTGCATATAGCTTTACATCACCATTTATCAAGGAGATTGGTCTGTAACTCATACATTGTGAGGGATCTTTGTTTGGTTTAGGAATGGGCAGAATTACTGCTTGTAAAAATTCTTTATGGAATGAGCCTGTCTCTCGAGCTTCAGAAAAGACCTTGAGGAGGATCTTGTGTAATTCCGATTTAAACAGTTTATAGAAGGCTGCCGGGTACCCATCAGGACCTGGAGCCTTGTTAGTATGGGTATGTTTAATGGCTAAACTAAGCTCATTTAAGGAAAATGGAGCTTTAAGTGAGTCTCCATCTCCGTCTGGGAGGGTTGGCAAGCCCAGCGTCTGTAAGAAGTGTACTACTTCACGTGAAGAGGACTCTTTGGTAGCCATCGAAGGCTTAAGATGGTACAGGTCAGAGTAATAATCCGCGAACGTCTCTCCAATTTCCTTGGGTGAGTAGACCGAAATGTTACCTCTTTGGAGAGATAAGATCCTAGCTGCCGCTGTCCTGCTCCTTAATTTATGGGCAAGGAGGGTTGAGGCCTTATTGCCTTGGCAATACATCAGCTTCTTGAATCTAGCATAAGAGTCTTTAACTCTTTGCAGGTCTCTATCCGCCAATTTCATTCTTAGTTCCTTAATTTTATCGGCTAGGCTTGTAGTTGGAGAGTCTTTATTCTCCTGTTCTACAGCGTGAAGCTCGGCCATGAGAAGGCCCAGGGGCAGACCTGCTTGACGTCGTAACATTGCCTGCCTTCGAATGCATATCCCTCTTATGTATGCTTTCAAAGCGGCCCATATTTGGGAGGACATATCTGGGTTTCATTTATTCTCAAGAACTCTACAATAGAGGCTTGGAGGGAGGTTCTGAAAGTTTTATCTTGGAGCATTTGTTTTGGGAATTTCCAGCTAGGTCTAGACTCTGTGGTGAAGTCAGTAGAGAGAGTGAACATCAGAATATCATGATCCGACCATGGGAAGACCCTAATATGTGACGTTAGGACTCTATTAAGTGTCCATGAGTCAGTGAAGAAGTGGTCGAGACTCGAGTAAGAATTATGGGGTCTAGAAAAATATGTATAGTCTCTGTCATTGTGGTGCAGTGCCCTCCAGATGTCATACAGATTATGTTGGATAATGTGTTGTCGGAACTTGTTGGCAGTAGTTATAGAGTATGCGTCTATTGTTTTCCCACTCTGAACCTTCTTGTCTAGTAGGAGGTCCCATATCATATTAAAGTCACCCCCTAGTATTATCATCCCAGTTTTGTGTTTCTCAATTTTGGACAGTGCATCTTTCAGGAACTTAGATTGCAATTGGTTTGGGGCATATATGTTAACCAGAGTGAATAGTAAACCGTTTAGTTTACAATTGAGCAGTAGGAACCATCCTTGGCTATCTTTCTCTGCGTGGATATGTTCGAAATGCATAGATTTGTGTATGGCAATTGCTACTCCTCTAGATTTCTCAGTATGAGAAGCTAGGATCACTACAGGATATTCTGGGGTCCTATATGGAGTCTGGGTTGACGCTAACCAATGTGTCTCTTGTAAAAACATGACTTGTATTTTCAGAGACTTCATGGTATTGGTAATCATACTTCTCTTTTCCTGTGAGTTAAGTCCTTTGACATTTAATGTTGCAAAGGAAATGTTATTAGACGCCATTTTAAATTTGGAGGGGGGGAGGTGTTGGATAGGGAAAGGAAAGTTAGAAGGAAGGGTTTAGGTGGTAGACTCACCCCGCCTGGATCTGCGCACCCAAGTGTGGCCTTCGTTGGGCACAATGCTTGTTAATCGTATTAGCGGTCAAAAAGAGCCACTAGGGGTTACTTCCTATAAGGAGTTTAATTGTCACCTAGAGAATGATGAAAAAAGAAAATATTGAACAGATGAACAAGAAAAACAACTATTCAGTTCAGATAATATAATAGGTGTCTTATAAGTTTGAACCAAGTGTATCAATGTTAATTAGGTGAGGTTTTAAATATTTTATCAGGTATGGTGAACCGCTGGATCACCAAAAGGAGAAGTGTATCTAGATACCAAACTGACTTCTCCAGTCCCCGTAAAAGGGGATAACACAAATAGAATTTGCGTATATGGGGGGGGGGGGTGGGGAGGTAGTACAAGTATTTAACTTGTATGTAGAGATTGACTGTCATTGGGGGAGTGTGAATAAAAGGAATATACCAATGTTTTTCCATTAAACTAAATAAAGCATCACATTTCTGCAAGCATAGTAACATGTAAAGTTAGTGATATAAAATATGCTATAGACTCTATTATCTCACGAAACAGTTTAGGTCAGCAGCATATAGGTGCCTGAGGGAAATTAAGCAATCTGTGGAACTGAAAAGGAATGGGGAGACCTTGTGAGTCCCAACAAAAACAGATGGTTACTTAGGGAGTAGAGCAGGTACTGCTGGGCAAGTGCCCATTCTTCTATGGGAGGTCATAGGTCCCCCCCATGTCCCTTGTGTAATAAACAACTAACACCTGGTAGATACATTTAACAATATATACATGTTTACTAGCTACAGACCAGAGCTATTTATTCATCATTTGGTGAACTATATACCAGTGTCTTTCCCTTATACTAAATAGCACATCATATTTCTATGAGTATATTCGGATGTAACGTTAGTGGTATAAATTACGCTTTAAACTCCATTAACTCTCAGAACAGTTTAGTTCAACAACATGTATATGACTTAGGGAGATCAAGCAACCTAGAGAACTGAAAGAAGAGGGGGGATCCCATGAGTCCCATCGAAAAAGGATGGTTAGTTAGGGAATAGAGCGGGTACCGCTGGGCAAGTGCCCATTCTCCTATGGGAGGTCCCAGGTCCCCCCATCTCCTCCAGGTAATAGTTAACTAACACATGGTAAATACATCTAACAATATATACATGTTAACTAGCTTCAGACCAGAGCTCCTTATTTATCATTTGGTGGGCTTTTGTAGCCTAGGGGTAAAATCTGGGGCACCAGCCCGGATTTCGGTGGTAAGAGGAATGTCCTTTACATTAGATCTTTGTAATGGTTGGGTCATGTCCTTAACATCTGACCGGTCTATAGAGAGCAAAGAATCTGTATCCTTCCGGGGTTTAGTTGAAGCTAAGCCCCAGTCTTGTAGCAGGTCAAATCCTTCTTTAGGGATAAAAATTGTGTGAGTCTCACCATTTTTAGAAACTATAAGCCTTGTCGGGTATCCCCATCTATATCTGATATTTTCCGTTGGTCCTGAAGGATCTCCTCTTTTGTAAAGTGTAGCTGGAAATGTCCGGGAACACCGCAATTTGTTGAAACTTATCAGGAAGTTGGGGTTTGTTAACCAGCTCTCTCATTATCTTCTCTTTGTGGGTAAAGAAATGGATCCTAGCTAGGACATCTCTAGGCTTTTCTTGAGAGACAGATCTAGGTCGTGCTACTCTGTGGACTCTGTCAAGTAGGAGACCGGGCGTCTCCGAAGAGGACAGTAAGATATTACAGAACTCCAGAACATAAGACTCCAGTTCTTGGGGGCCAACCTCTTCAGGTATTCCGCAGAATCTCAGATTATTCCGTCGGGAGCAGTCTTCCATGTCGGCTAGTTTTAGTTCTAAGTCAGATATCTGGATTGCTAAGTTTTGAGAATAGGCTTGTAAGTGGGCATGGTCTACAGCTAGATCTTCTTGCTTACGCTCCAAAGTTTCGGTGCGTTCTCCCAATGCACCAATTTCTCTACGGAGCTCAGCTGTGGAACCCTTAATTTCATTTGTCAGTGTCTCTTGAAGGAGGTTCATTCGTCTGGTTAGAACATCAACAATGTTTGCAGATAGAGTGTCTGGTATAGGAGATTGGGAGTCTATACTTCCTTCAGATTCACTGCCCTCCAATGCAGAAGTGGATTCCCTGTACATTTGGGATTTTCCAGTATGATGGTTTTTAAAATGGTTTGCGACTGTTTTTCCGGGTGGGTGAGACGGTTTAGTTTTCCTTTTGGTAGTTTGGGACATGATTTCAAGCTTGTTCCTTCTGCCAAATCAATGTGTTTAAACACTAGCTCTGCAGTGTAGAATGTATTGAATAAAACAATGGTGAAGAGAATGATACTAAAGTCGCCCTGACGTCAATCTTGGTTTAGGTAGCCAAATTCAGCAGTGTTCTGATAGCCAAAATGAAATTCTACAGCCCAACCCTTAGTATTATCAAATCTTGGTCAGTCTTCCTTAAGGGTGGGTAAAGTGAAATTCTCAATAGACACCCTCTCCAGGGGAATTGCCCTCACCTGGCCAGGACGGGAAAAGGAAATGAGGATATGACCTGCTGTATCTTCGTACAGCAGGAAATGGATGGAGAGAATGTCAGAGATTATCAGAGGAGTTAGGTTCTAATCTGTAGTACCTGCTGGGTAACAACGTATCCAGGAGTTTGTGCCACTGTGATATCTTAGAGATTGGGCGGCTCAGTTACACTCTTAAATTATATATAGACAGACCTTTATACTAAAATACCTGTAGAGGAAAGGTTGAGATTAGTTTACATACTGAACATTGCCATTTAAGTGCGTAACCCAATAGCATTTATCTATACAGCAATTATAAGTATGGAAGGATCTTAGGGTAAAATGCTTTAGGGAGAGAAATGGATATTAGTAGGCAAAAATTATACAAGAATAGTACCTCACTCTGAATCTAGTACACAAGGTCAGATAAGTGCGGCCCTTTAAATGTCCAACCTGTAAATTGCAGATAGCGGAAATGTTATAGTAGGTAGGACCTGTAGGTAAAAATAAATGTTAGGCAGATATAGTAATTAAATAACACTCCACTCTGGGCTGAGAGCCTAGAGACACACAGGCTGACGCAGCAGCAGTAATATCACACAGTAATGATGCAGGTTATTGTGACAATACAATTTCCACAGTCTCACTGAGGCTATGCTGCATGTATGTATCTGCTAAAAGAGGGGCAGCTCCTCTGGGTGTAGTGATGCAGGGAAAAGTGACAGGTGATGTCCCTGAGAGTTACCAATGGGGGAATATATGGGCAAAGAGAACCCCTCGCCTAGATGGTAAACTGGGGAGCCTCTTACTACCCACACTGTCAGGTAATGCTTTCAGGACCACTAGCAATTTCAAGGCAGGTAAGGTGAAAGTGTCCCAGAGAAGGCTACTCTGAGTGCTTAGATAGCTAATGAGAAGGGTCTCTGAAAGTTCACGTGTTAGGTGCTTAGCAGGTATCTCACAGACTTTATAGCTTAGGTTCCAGACCTGTATTCCAACGACGGTGTGGTACTACCCCTTGTCAGTGACTGAAGAACATTAAAAGGGGGGTCTAACAATCTGTCGCCTGTGCAAGCAGGGTGTCACAAGGGCCCACTGTTAACTGAGCCGTAATGCAAAAGACCTGAATGTAAGGGCCACTTCCATATGATCTCACAGTGACATGCAAGCAAGTAAGGGTGGAAGTTCTTACCAGAGCCGTGTGTGTCTCAATTGCGGTCAGACCCTGCCCTGGAAAGCTGCGAGCGCAAAGCTCCGGGAAGAGAAAGTTAGGAAGGAGGCAAGATGGTGGCTCCTCGCGCCAATTTGTGGTCTCAGGGCCTTTCCAACTGAACTCCTTAGTGAGGCCACCCAACAGTACCTAGTTCCTTATTCTACTCTCCCAAGCTGGTCGATGATCCGAGGTGAGCAGCGGCAGTCACCTGAGTGATTCTGGAAGGTAAGCCGCCCGCTCGTGACTAGAGGCCGACTCGGCAGGGATCCAGCATGTGCGGCGTCAGGCCAGGGATGTGTTTCCTACCACAGACGGTGTTCTGATGCCCGTGAGCGCTGAGGGCTGGGTCCGCCAATGTCCGGTCACCTCTTGATAGCCGGCACTTAAATCCGCTAGTTGGGTGAAAGGGGACGTCTCCCGTCCGTGTGTGAAAAGCCTGGGGTCAGTTGCTGGTCAGGTGTGCCCTCCGGAGTGAGGAGGCACACGGCCAGTGTGATACAAGGGATCCGGTGCAGGCAGGGTTTAGGCCGCCAGACAGGAAGGGTTTAATGGCTCACCCCGAATTCTGACCTCGATCCCAGGTCCAGCAATGAACAAAGTCCTCAGTATGTTTAGGGTATCACTTCCTCTATAGCGATGGGTATTTTGTTATGGGTCTGCAATAGGAAAACCCAACTTTTTAACACTGGGAAGCACAGAGCTCCTTTCACATGCGTCTTGTCAGTATGGCGGTTAATTCCGCCCCCCCTGCTCTTTCAGTTTTATTTCACAGAAAGATTGCTAAACTTCCTGATATTCACTGTTTTGTACAGGCTTTAGTGCAAATTAAGCAGGTCATTAAATCAATTTCTCCTCCTTGGAGTCTTAATTTGGTTTTGAAGGCGTTACAGGCTCCTCCGTTTGAGCCTATGCATTCTTTGGACATTAAACTACTTTCTTGGAAAGTGTTGTTCCTTTTGGCCATCTCTTCTGCTAGAAGAGTGTCTGAGCTATCTGCTCTTTCTTGTGAATCTCCTTTTCTGATTTTTCATCAGGATAAGGCAGTTTGCGGACTTCATTTGAATTTTTACCTAAGGTTGTGAATTCTAACAACATTAGTAGAGAAATTGTTGTCCCTTCCTTGTGTCCTAATCCTAAGAATCCTTTGGAAAGATCCTTACATTCTTTGGATGTGGTAAGAGCTTTGAAATATTATGTTGAAACTACTAAAGATTTCAGGAAGACTACTAGTCTATTTGTTATATTCTCTGGTCCTAGGAAAGGTCAGAAAGCCTCTGCTAGTTCCTTGGCCTCTTGGTTAAAGCTTTAAATTCATCAAGCTTATTTGTGGTTGGGTCAAGCCCCGCCTCAGAGAATTACAGCTCATTCAACTAGATCAGTCTCCACTTCGTGGGCTTTTAAGAATGAAGCTTCCGTTGATCAGATTTGCAAAGCAGCAACTTGGTCCTCTTTGCACACATTTACTAAATTCTACCGTTTTGATGTATTTGCTTCTTCTGAAGCAGTTTTTGGTAGAAAAGGCAGCTGTTTCAGTTTAATTCTTCTGCTGCTATTTTAAGTTTTTCTTTTCTTCATAAGAATAACTTATATTTGGGTTGTGGATTTTTTTTTCAGCTTTTGGCTGTTGTTTATTTTTTATCCCTTCCTCTCTAGTGACTCTTGCGTGGAGTTCCACATCTTGGGTATTTGATATCCCATGCGTTACTAGCTCATGGACTCTTGCCAATTATATGAAAGAAAACATAATTTATGTAAGAACTTACCTGATAAATTAATTTCTTTCATATTGGCAAGAGTCCATGAGGCCCACCCTTTTTATGGTGGTTATGATTTTTTGTATAAAGCACAATAATTCCAAATTTCTTTGTTGATGCTTTTTACTCCTTTCTTTATCACCCCACTACTTGGCTATTCGTTAAACTGAATTGTGGGTGTGGTGAGGGGTGCATTTATAGGCATTTTGAGGTTTGGGAAACTTTGCCCCTCCTGGTAGGATTGTATATCCAATATGTCACTATCTCATGGACTCTTGCCAATATGAAAGAAATTAATTTATCAGGTAAGTTCTTACATGAATTATGTTTTCTTTCATATAATTGGCAAGAGTCCATGAGCTAGTGACGTATGGGATATCAAATACCCAAGATGTGGAACTCCACGCAAGAGTCACTAGAGAGGAAGGGATAAAAAATAAACAACAGCCAAAAGCTGAAAAAAAAAATTTAAAGAGTCAAATTGATAACAATTTGGATAGTTGTAACATAAGGGATTGCAAATCCTTCATTGGGGAAGACATGTTAGGGGTAGATTCTAAACTTACATCAGTAACTTTTAATTTCTTATCTTTTAATTTTACCGGAATTCTGGGTGAGTTAGACTTCACCTGAGTGACATATCTTTCCATAAAAAACTATATATATATACATATATATATATATATATATATATATATATATATATACATACACTGTATATATATATATATATATATAAATTCACACTTCAAAATTTTACAGTATAAGTGGGAAAATCATACAGTGAAAGGCTCAATGGGCAAAAAAACAAGAGGCATGATAAATGAGAGGTAGTGGGGTGTTTTTTTTTTTATCTTGCAAATGTGGTTTAATTTAAGAGCCAGTATAGCTAGTAAAAGAGCAAAGTAAAAAAAAAGAGAGAAATAATATATTAACTTAAACAGGAATATTCCTTTGAGTGTTTAACCCTTGGATTATAAAAAGCGAAAAGCTGCAGTATTGATTCTAATAGGACAGAGAAGATTCAAACAATGGGGTCTATTTATTAATGTGCGGACAGACATGATCCGCTATAGTGAACCATGTCCACCACACATCAATAAATGCTGACAGCATACGCTGTCGGCATTTATCATTGCACCAGCAGTTCTTGTGTGCTGCTGGTGCAATACCACCCCCTGCAGATTGGCCGCTAGTAGTGGGTGTCAATCTGCCTGATCGTACATGATCAGGCAGATTGCTATACGCCGCTTCAGAGGTGGCGTATGAGTTTAGGTGCAGCGGTTTTAAGACCACTGCTTCTTAACACCTGTTTCCGGCGAGACTGAAGGCTTGCGCGGAAACAAGGGGAACAGGGGCCATTCGGCCCTTGTTTAATAGGCCCCCATATCTGAATAATTAGAGGATGGTAGTGTTTCAGAATAACACAGTAAAATTTTTATAAATGTCCCAGACATATATATAGGGATTAAGCCACTGAGGTAAATCTTGGTTTACTCCTAGCAATTAGCAAAAGTACCAATTATATCAGTAAGTCCCAAGTAGCAAGAAAAGCTGGTCAGTTGGTGGGAAGGTATAAGCCACACAGGAAAATCAATCCCACATATGATAGAAGCCCCTATTTCAGAAAGTCTGGCGGACCTGATACTACAGTGCGCATCAGGTCCGCCAGACCTCGCTAAATACGGCAAGCAATATGCTCGCCGTATTCAGCATTGCACCAGCAGCTAACAAGAGCTGCTGGTGCAATGCCGCCCCCTGCAGACTTGCGGCCAATGGGCCCCCAGCAGGGGGGTGTCAATCAACCCGATCGTACTCGATCGGGTTGATTTCCGGCGTCTGTCCGCTTGCTTAGAGCAGGCGGACAGGTTATGGAGCAGCAGTCTTTGTGACCGCTGCTTCATAACTGCTGTTTCTGGTGAGCCTGCAGGCTCGCCAGAAATACGGGGCATCAAGCTCCATTCGTAGCTTGATAGATAGGCCCCAAAGTCACTACTTTTTAGTAACCTCTTGTAAAGAAAGACCTTAGAGCACAACTTGGCCCAATCATACATACTTTTCAATTCCAATCTTTGAAATTTATTTTTGCCAGCCTGCTTAATAGCAGGTTCAAGGACCCATGATGGAAAACTAAAGCACAAATTTATGTGGAAATATTTCTGCCAACACAAGAACAAAAAGTACAGTTGCCTCTTTTTTTCCCCTTTAAGGAGCAGAGATTTTTCAGCAAACGTATATACACAGGAGGTGCTGTGCAGGAGTGTACAGACCAACAGTGTGTGGCAAGGACTGGCTGGATACTTGTAGGGATTTCTTTTTGACTGTCACACAGCCCAAGCCGCTGATCTAGATCCCTCTGGAATCTTTAGCTAAGGAAACACTGGGCAATTTTCTGCAGCATACTACCAGCCAGCACTCTAGCAGGTATCACTTAATTTACACATCAGCCGGGTCACCGTTTCTGGTGATACCGGTGTTAAAGCGCAGGGGGTCCTTCTGCAAGGCAAGAGGATTTACCCTGCAGGTGCTCCACATGGAAGGGTACCGGAGCATGGGCCTGTCCCTCTGTGCTCCATGATGGCTATTCCCAAATAGCCAATGTTGGCTCTGACGAACTTCCTCCGCTATGGGGCTGATTACATGCCCCGGCGCCCGACAAGCTCAGGGGGTACCTCCGGGCCAATGAAATTGTGGTGTGGGGTAGGTGTGAGGTAGGGTTAAGGCCTCCTTCAAACCAGGTGAAGCGGCTGCCGAGCGTTCACCAAGCGTGACACGGGAAGCGTCTGCTCCACCCCCCACTGGAAGTGTCACTAACTAGATATCTTATAGTTAAAAACTGGAAGGCTAATTCAGCACCTTCCTTGTCATTTGTTATTAAAGAAGTTCAAAAACAAATAATCTTTGAATCCTTCCATAAGTAACAGAGAATTATTTAAAAAAAATTCTTACTGAGATGGCTCCCTATTATCAAATTATGTCCACTATATACCCAAAAACATATACTTTTCACTTTCCTAAGCTCAGAGAGTTTTGCAGAACTAGTATTATTAGATGAATTTCCGGCTTCCTGGATTTCGTGCTATAGAGAGCCCTATAAAGTTTAAAAATTTAAAAATGTTGTAAATGGAGAAAGATTTTTGGGAGACGGGTCGGGGGCCCGGGTCGAGAGACATCGTTTTTTTTTTTTGGGGGGGGGGGTTTGCCCCATTTTTTGTTTAATGTTTTGATATCCACAATGACATGGTCACATAGATGATTCACTTAATTAAATCATAGAATGTCTTCTTTTTTTTTGTTTTAAGTTTAATGATAAAACATCACCATTTGTGGTAGAAGAATTGTTTAATAGCAACAAATAGATTCGGAACAGGTTGTTCCATTATATGTCAGAAACAATTACATAAACTTCTGTTTCGCTTTTCTGTATGCCTCATTTATGGGGGTATCCTTTCAATACACCCTGCGTGGTGTGAAAGTGATACTTCAAGTAATATTGTACCTCCTGTTGAATATAAATAAAAGATAAAAAAAATAAAAAACAGATTGTGTTTGGTGATTAATGTAACTTAGATGAACATCAAAACAGATTTCAAGACAAATTTATACATAAATGCAGTCATTTCTAAAGGGGTTCACATGCTTTTTCTTGCAAATGTACATACATACACTTATATATACAATTTAGAGCCCTTTCCACTCAAATATCTTAAAATCTGATAAATCATTTTTTAATTTTAATCTATTTTAATATTTTAAAAATGTGTGTTTTTACGGTAAATATTTAACATTCCAATGTTTTTCACTTAGAAGTATTATATATATATATATATATATATATATATATATATATATATATATATATATATATATATATATCTATATACATACATACATATATACAATATCCCACAAAAGTGAGTCCACCCCTCACATTTTTGTAAATATTTTATTATATCTTTTCATGTGACAGCACTGAAGAAATTACACTTTGCTACAATGTAAAGTAGTGAGTATTAAGCCTGTATAACAGTGTAAATTTGCTGTCCCCTCAAAATAACTCAACACACAGCCATTAATGTCCAAACCATTGGCAATAAAAGTGAGTACACCTATAAATGGAAATGTACAAATTGGGCTAAATTAGCCATTTTCCCTCCCCGGTGTCATGTGACTCATTAGTGTTACAAGGTCTAAGGTGTGAATGGGGAGCAGGTGAGTTAAAAATGATGTTATCGCTATCACACTCTCTCATACTGGTCACTGGAAGTTCAAGATGGCCCCTCATGGCAAAAAACTCTCTGAGGACCTGAAAAAAAGAATTACTGCTCTACATAAAGATGGCCTAGGCTATAAGATGATTGCCAAGACCCTGACCCTGAAACTGAGCTGCAGCACAGTGGGCAAGACCATACAGCGGTTTCACAGGACAGGTTCCACTCAGAACAGGCCTTGCCATGGTCGACCAAAGAAGTTGAATGCACGTGCGCAGTGTTATATCCAGAGGTTGTCTTTGGGAAGGCAGACACTGGCTCCTGATTTACATCTGATTTACATTTACATCTGATTTACATCTCTTTTTTTTTTTTACACATCACATAGAGACTGCGGGTTGCCAATGAGGTTTGAATAGGGCAGCCCAATTCTCCCATATAAGTTCGTGGAGATCAATATTGTTTAGTGTAAAAAATACATTCTTTTCCATAGCTTTAAGATAAGCCATGATTTCTAAAATAGAGTTCCACTCAGGGGGCCTATCTTTTTTCCAAGATCTAGCTATAGCTAGTTTCGTGGCAGTGAAAAAGTAGATACATAAATAGCTTTGGTAATTGGGGAGAGGATGAAGTTCTATGTGGAGAAGGGCAGTTTCTGGAGACTTAAGAACCTGGATGCCCAATTTCAACAGATTCGCAAAGACCCTGTTCCATAATAACTTAATTTTAGGGCATCCCCACCAAATATGAAGGGAGTCTCCCAGAAGGCCACAAGACCTCCAGCACAGAGGGGAAATAATTAGACCCAACTTGAACAATCTCGTGGGACCAAAGTACCAATGTGATAATAATTTGTAGAATGCTTCAAATAGAGTTGTACAGTGGATGGCTTTGACGGTAAGGTCAAATGCTCTAGCCCATATCTGTGAAGGAAAAGAAGTGTGCAGTGTGTTTTCCCATTTCAGTAGATGGGGTCTCTTATCTATGGGAAGTGCCCCTTCCATTAACAGATAATGTTGGGACATAGGTCTAAACAACTTCCCACCTCTTTGCCACCTAGCTTCCCAGGGAGTCAGAGGACGGGGAGAGGAAGGGGAGAATCCCCAGGAGCAGAGTTTGCTCTTAAATCGCGTAAATTCAAAGTGTAGCTTGTGGGGATTGCCTGAAAACCCACAAGCTGGGTAAGGGGGGGAAAATGGTTTGGTGATTTGGGGACCAACAGGTCCTTGAACTTTGTGAGCCCCAGATTGGTCCAGGTATTAGGGTGTGAGTTAGGGAGACCTAAAAGGAGGCCCGCGGTAGAGTGAATGGGTGATGGATGTGGTGCTACCCCAGAGTAATGCCTGAGTTTGTCCCAAATAAGTAAGCATTCCTTAATTACTTTGTTGTCAATGTAGAGGTGTCACCGACAGTGAGGAGGGATCCAAATAAGATCCCGCAGATGAACATGGTTGGGCAAGGATGCCTGCTCCAGAGTGCTCCATTTGCTGGTGGGATTGATAATTCCCCAAAGCGATATATGAGTGAGAATAGCAGCTTCATAATATCTGGTTATAGAGGGCGACGCAATACCCCCATAGGGCTTAGGGAACTGCAGAACTTTATGAGCCACTCTGGCCGGCTTCCCACGCCAGATGTATCTAGTGAACCCGCTCTGGAACTGCATTAGCAAGTGCCTAGGGAGCCGAAGTGGAAGGCACCTTAACAAATATGTCAATTTTTGAAGAAATTATATCTTGAGGGCAGTAATCCTGCCCAACCATGACACCACCTGAAGGTTCCATTTGGAGGTCAGGGATCTCAGTTCAGATAACAACGGGGTATAATTGTCATGGATGAGATGAGTAATGTTGTTTGAGATGTAAATCCCTAAATGCTTGATGTTTTCCTTTCTAATCTGGAAGTTGTGTGCATTTACAAGGTCTTGGATATAATCTGAGGGGAACTCCAATGAATATAGTTCGGTTTTTGCAAGGTTTAATTTGTAGAAAGACATATCACCAAAGAGTTTCAAGAGGGACAGAAGCGGAGGAATAGTATCTTTAGGGGAAGAGAAAAAATGGTGATGTCATCCGCAAAAAGCGCGATTTTGTGAGAAGTACCATGTAAGGTAATACTGAAAGGGAAGAGTATAGAGCTTGTATATGAGAGTGCATTTCCACTGGGAACCTAAATGCCTCCAGGACCTCCCAGAGGTATTCCCATCCGACCCTGTCAATTGCCTTCTCGGCGTCTAATGATAGAATCGAGAAGGGTTTATTTAGTCTAGTGGCCTCCATAGCAATATTGAGCAAGCGCCTGGTGTTATTGAGCCCCTCTCGGTTGGGCATAAAGCCCACCTGGTTCTCATTAATAAGATTGGGGAGTAATGTAGCAATTCTATTAGCTAAAAATGTTGAATACAATTTAATATCTTTGTTTATGAGGGAGATTGGCCTATAACTGGAGCATAAACATGGATCCTTATCGGGCTTCGGGATAGTTATAATTGTGGCTTCTAGGAATTATCTGTGAAATAAGCCCAGAGAGCCAGCCGTGTGGAAAAAAACATTGTAACAGGGGGGATAATTCAGCCCTGTATGTTTTATAAAACAGAGAGGGGAAGCCATCAGGACCTGGGGCTTTAAGCGGCTTAAGGTGCCTAATTACCTGTAAAACCTCAGATAGGGAAATGGAGCCTCTCAGGGAATCCTGGTCGGCCGTCGACAAAGTAGGGAGATTGAATAGTTTAAGAGTTTGCTTGAAAATAGGCCGGGGCATGGCAGAGGGGGACTCAGAATCCATAATGTTGTAAAGGTCTTCATAATATTTGGCAAAGAGAGAGCCTATCTAGCTGGGCAAGGTAGTGGACTGGCCATTGTGCTTGAGCATTTGTATGCGAGAAGTGCTTTCTTTATGACGTTATCTATTAGCTAATAATGTGTCGACTTTCTTGCCCATATAATAGAATAGTTGCTTAGTCTTAATGACTTGATGTGTGCATTTCAGTTCCCGTTCACAGATATGGGCTTTCAAAATACTAATCGCTACCATTTGTGGCAGTGTAGGAGCATTGTGATTCTGAGCTTCCAAGTTTTTGAGTTCACTAAAGGCTTGTGATACGGGTAATCCCGGGCTTTCTGCAAGTTAGCCTGTTTTTTAATAATCAAGCCTCTAATAGAGGCCTTCAAAGCTCCCAAAAGAGTATCATCGGAGACTAAGTGGTTATCATTTAATTCAATTAATTCCTTAATGGAATTCTGTAACTCTTCTCTAAACGGGATGTCAGAAAGTAAGGTGTGTGGCATGGTTCAGGATGAAGGGCTTAGTTTATCAGTAGCTTCGCTAAGAATAAGGGAAACCTGATCATGGTCTGACCATGGGCAGACGTGGATTTTAACTTTTCTAACATGGTCTAAGGTTGGGCTTGGTAAAAAATATAATCCAACCTGGAATAGGATGAATGGGCATGTGAGAAATGTGTGAAGTCAATGTCCTGCGAGTTGAAGGCTCTCCAAACATCATAGAGCCCAAATTTCAACATGAGGGACCTAAATTTGAGGGAGAGGTTGTCACTACGGGAGATTCCCGAGCTAGTTCTATTTGTCTTTTGTCTAAAAGAGGGTCCCATACCATATTAAAATCCCCACCAATAATTACCCTGCCCTGTCCGTACTTGTCTACCAATTTAAGGATTTTATGAAGGTACTTACACTGGCCAGTATTAGGAAGGTATAAAGAGGCAATGGTATACAGAATTTGGTTAAGCTTACACTTATGTATCTGGCCTGGGGGTCTTTTTCTATGAAGGTTATTTCACACGCCAGGTGTCTGTGTATAAGGATAGCCACCCCTCTTGCCTTGGAGAAATACGGGGCAAGTTCGATTTTAGTGTCATTTTTAGAGATGAGCCTAGGGATATCTCCCTCTTTCCAGTGTGTCTCTTGGGGGAGAACCACGTCCGGGTTCAAATGTGAGAGTGATCTAAAAAAAATGCTATGCTTTCCTGGCAAATTCAAACACCTAACATTATGAGTGAGGAATTTTATATTATTACTATTAGCCATTTACCAAAGTAGGAGAAAAGGAATGCCAGGGCCTGCTGGGGGTAAAGAGAAAGGAAAGGAGGGAACAAGGATTAAACATGTACAACATGAAATGAATCTGCTGACAAATTATGGGGGTATTGTGGTGGAAGTAATCTACCAAGTTGAGTCCGAGTCATGGGCGATTTTTTTTTGGGGGGGGGTTCAAAATATGATCAACAAGGTCAGAGTGGTTATGACCCAAAAAGATATTAAATATTTAAACATTCTAAACATTATATAACACAATTATTAAATAGGAACATTTAAGTAAGGTGCAACTGACATAGGCCCATAGCTTTATACTTTAACAAGTTAAACAAATTAGGTTACTCCAAGGGCGCTCAGTAGGTAAAACCAAGATCTGGGACCATTGCAGATCAGGGTCGAGCGAGATGGGTACAGCAAAATGAAGTTCAACTATAATAGGCATGTTGCTTTTAACGAGAACACAAAAACTGCCTAAAATAGACACACCTGCTAGCCTACCCAGGGGGCACAAAGTGGGGAAATACCCAGGTTCAAAACCGTTATAGATCAGGGTCACATGGAGGAGGATGGTGCTTAGGCCTTTTTGATCTTTGTTCCTTGACCTGCCATTCTGGTGCAGAGGCTCTGAGTCTGGCTTGAGGGGGTGCTTGGACCTTACTTGCAGGTGGTCGCAGGCCCCAGGACTCCAGAAGAGAGAAGCCTTGACTTAGGCTATTGATTGTGTGGGACTGGTTATCTTTAGTAACAACAATTTTGATTGGGTACCCCCACCAATATTTGATGTTTTCTCTCCTGAGAACTTCTGTGACTGGGGAGAACAATCTACATTGCTGGAGGGTGTGCTGAGAGAGATCTTGAAGTAGTTGAATCTCTCTGAATCTCTTGGAAAGAAAAGGCCTGCGAAAAGCCACTTGCAAGATCCGGTCCTTAACGCTATAGCTATGGAAGCATACAATAACGTCTCTGGGTTTGTTAGATGAAAGCGAACGGGGCCTAAGAGCCCGGTGGCACCTTTCCAAGGTGTTAGGTGATATTTCAAAAGCCCCAAGCAGTTCTTGAAATAGATCTGAAAGGAAGGCCTGCAGCTCAGAGGGTGAAACTGTTTCTGGAATACCCCTGAATCTAATATTGCACCTGCGAGGTCTGTCTTCCAGGTCGGCCATCTTGGATTCCAATTGTGTTATCTGATCTGCTAGGGCTTTTGAATATGAAAGGAGGTTGGTATGATCTGTGGCCAGATCATCTTGCTTGCGCTCCAGGGCCTCCACATGTTCTCCTATCTCAGATATATCTTTACGTAATTCAGCTGAGCTACAATGAATCTCCTTCGTGATAGATAAAGTCTGAGCAGCTAGCATTTTCTGCATAGCAGACTTTGTGAGGTATCTAGAGGAGTCTGTAATAGAATTAACACTAGACTGGGAACCTTCATCTTGTGAATCCTGATCCACTTGGCTAGATACTGGCTTGTTAGGCCCTTGCTGAGCCTGCAGCGAGAAATGGTCCAGGACTGTCTTCTGAAGTTTAGCTTGAGATTTGGATTGTCTCCTGGCAGTATGAGGCATTGTTCAAACAAGTTGCAGGCCTTGATGGCAAACGGTAAGAATACACACTCCTAGCAAAAAGCACCCGTATAACAGAATGGACAGGTTATGTAGAACAGTTATAATGACAAGTTACATATTAGAATGTAAAACAATGTATATATCTTAGGGTACACATGCTGATCATGAAGGGCAACCACTCTGACCTTCCCACTATCCTGCCTACCACATCGGTGAGGGAAAACCCTCTCCAGAACCCCAAAAGAAAGGGCAGTCAGTTTACAAGAACCAGCGTGGAGGCAGGACAGCACGAACAATTATAACATATAAATAAGAGCCTGCAGCAGCAATCAGAGATAATAACTTAAACTTGTTCTGGGCCCCAGCCTTCACCTCAGGGAAAAGAGGATATGACCCAAAGGAAGGGAAAGGGAGAGAGGCTGTGACCCACCCAGACAGGCTGGGCGGGAGCGGGGAGGTGAGGACTAGGAGTTCAAAAACTCTAAAAAGGCAATAAATGAGTGAGAAACAATACAGTAATCCTACAAATGTATCAATAATAGATAGGCAATATGTAGGCAAAATTTAGACTGTGCAGAGAAAGTACACTACACTTTGAGCAAATAGCCCAAAGACACCTCATCTGACGCAGCAGCTTTTAGCAAAATGAATACTCCTAAAGGGAGAACGCCACGATCAGGCTAGTCTGTATAGACGCCCCTTACAAAGGCCTCCTTCTGTGGATGAGGATAAAGAGGCTACAAGGCACGTCTGAGGTGTATGGAGAGATCCTGGGACAGAAACTCAGATAGCAAACACTATGGGCAGGCATACAGTGATAGGCTCCACAGAAGTTGTATAGGGTGGGTAAAAGTGCCTTAAAATAAAACTATGTATGGTCGTTCTGTGAGCACAGATATAATATATTTAAATCCACAGTGAGAGCAGAGAGCAGGGTGCCACAGGTATGTCTGCTGTGTTAGGTGTCCAAGCCTGGGGGTACCAAAGGGAAATGGGCCCAATTATCAGCTCCCTTAGACCTAGATTTGGAGTTTGGCGGTAGCCGTGAAAACCAGCGTTAGAGGCTCCTAACGCTGGTTTTAGGCTACCGCCGGTATTTGGAGTCACTCAAAATAGGGTCTAACGCTCACTTTTCAGCCGCGACTTTTCCATACCGCAGATCCCCTTACGTAAATTGCGTATCCTATCTTTTCAATGGGATTTTTATAACTCCGGTATTTAGAGTCGTTTCTGAAGTGAGCGTTAGACATCTAACGACAAAACTCCAGCCACAGGAAAAAAGTCAGTAGTTAAGAGCTTTCTGGGCTAACGCCGGTTTCTAAAGCTCTTAACTACTGTACTCTAAAGTACACTAACACCCATAAACTACCTATGTACCCCTAAACCGAGGTCCCCCCACATCGCCGACACTCAAATAATTTTTTTTAACCCCTAATCTGCCGACCGCCACCTACGTTATCCTTATGTACCCATAATCTGCTCCCCCTAACACCGCCGACCCCTGTATTATATTTATTAACCCCTAATCTGCCCCCCTCAACGTCGCCTCCATCTGCCTACACTTATTAACCGCTAATCTGCCGACCGCAAAGCGCCGCCAACAAAGTTATCCTTATGTACCCCTAATCTGCTGCCCCTAACACCGCCGACCCCTATATTATATTTATTAACCCCTAATCTGCCCCCCACAACGTCGCCTCTACCTGCCTACACTTATTAACCCCTAATCTGCCGAGCGGACCTGAGCGCTACTATAATAAAGTTATTAACCCCTAATCCGCATCACTAACCCTATAATAAATAGTATTAACCCCTAATCTGCCCTCCCTAACATCGCCGACACCTAACTTCAATTATTAACCCCTAATCTGCCGACCGGAGCTCACCGCTACTCTAATAAATGTATTAACCCCTAAAGCTAAGTCTAACCCTAACACTAACACCCCCCTAAGTTAAATATAATTTACATCTAACGAAATTAATTAACTCTTATTAAATAAATTATTCCTATTTAAAGATAAATACTTACCTGTAAAATAAATCCTAATATAGCTACAATATAAATTATAATTATATTGTAGCTATTTTAGGATTAATATTTATTTTACAGGCAACTTTGTAATTATTTTAACCAGGTACAATAGCTATTAAATAGTTAAGAACTATTTAATAGCTAAAATAGTTAAAATAATTACAAAATGACCTGTAAAATAACTACTAACCTAAGTTACAATTAAACCTAACACTACACTATCAATAAATTAATTAAATAAACTACCTACAATTACCTACAATTAACCTAACACTACACTATCAATAAATTAATTAAATACAATTCCTACAAATAAATACAATTAAATAAACTAGCTAAAGTACAAAAAATAAAAAAGAACTAAGTTACAAAAAATAAAAAAATATTTACAAACATAAGAAAAATATTACAACAATTTTAAACTAATTACACCTACTCTAAGCCCCCTAATAAAACAACAAAGCCCCCCAAAATAAAAAATGCCCTACCCTATTCTAAATTACTAAAGTTAAAAGCTCTTTTACCTTACCAGCCCTGAACAGGGCCCTTTGCGGGGCATGCCCCAAGAAGTTCAGCTCTTTTGCCTGTAAAAAAAAACATACAATACCCCCCCCAACATTACAACCCACCACCCACATACCCCTAATCTAACCCAAACCCCCCTTAAATAAACCTAACACTAAGCCCCTGAAGATCTTCCTACCTTGTCTTCACCTCACCGGGTATCACCGATCGGTCCTGGCTCCGATATCTTCATCCAACCCAAGCGGGGGCTAGACATCCACTGAAGAAGTCCAGAAGAGGGTCCAAAGTCTTCATCCTATCCGGGAAGAAGAGGCGATCCGGACCGGCAACCATCTTGATCCAAGCGGCATCCCTCGAATTCCGATTGGCTGATAGGATTCTATCAGCCAATCGGAATTACGGTAGGAATATTCTGATTGGCTGATGGAATCAGCCAATCAGAATCAAGTTCAATCCGATTGGCTGATCCAATCAGCCAATCAGATTGAGCTCGCATTCTATTGGCTGATCGGAACAGCCAATAGAATGCGAGCTCAATCTGATTGGCTGATTGGATCAGCCAATCGGATTGAACTTGATTCTGATTGGCTGATTCCATCAGCCAATCAGAATATTCCTACCTTAATTCCGATTGGCTGATAGAATCCTATCAGCCAATCGGAATTTGAGGGACGTCATCTTGGATGAATCCAAACAGCCAAATCGCGCGTGCGTTCACGTATTCCCTATAGAAGTCAATGGAGAAGATAAATAGAAAAAAAAAATCCTAATTGTTTTGCGCAAAGTCCTTGATGTATTCTTGAAAAGTGTACATAAAAATGTGAATATTTCATATTGCGAAAATGTTTTCGTAACGGAATATGTTCTATTCATTTCTAAATAAATATTTCTCTATATATGTGATGATTTTTGGACTGATATAGCTATTTATAGCAAGATATATATATGAATATGTATATGTCTAAATATCTTGAGCTCTATATGCGAATATTTCTTTGAAAATCCCTCTGAGATATTGTTTAATGTGCATACGATTCTAATGTAAACTCTTTTCATTATCTCCATAGTTAAACATATGTCTATACACATAAATCAATGTTTCTCTATGTATGTGTATGTATGTCAATGTAAAATCCCTGCGTGGGTTTTTTTTTCTTCTAACACCCGAGATCTCGTATATTTGAGCCCTTATAACTTTTGTGTGCAATATATTTTTTTAATAATTTTTAATAGACAGTGTTAATATGAGTGTAACTGTAATTTGTAATGTATTTTTGAAGTGTTTTGTGAAACTTATTTTGCACAAAACTGTTAACTACAGCTTTTCGAGTGCGGAAAGGATTGTGTAAAAAGTGAATGCACACGTGCAATTGCGATTTTTTAAGACTTGTAATAGCTGCGCAATGGAAATTAATTTAGAAAAGACCATATTGCGCCAGAAAACTTATAATAAGCTACTTGTAATCTTGCCCTTTAAGTTTAGTGCATTTTATTATTCAAACATAAATATGTTATAATATTTAATCTTCATGTAATTGTAATCATTTAACCATAGCCATTAAACCCAAATGGAGGAATGTGTGATATAGCATGGAATAGGTCAGAGGAACAGTAATCCAGAACAATATAAAAATATGTGCCACATTTAAAAAATGCATCTTCATATACACATTTGTTTCAGTGTAGTTTTGTAAAAATATAACATTTAATTTATGTTAATAATATCTGTTATGTAATTTCTATTTCCATTTTAACAAGTTAATAATGTTCTGGAAATGTCATTACTGATCGCATAAACCAGCATATGCTGAACAGTTTCTATTGATGAGAAACACATAATATAGACAATGTTAATATTTTTCTTTTGCCTAAAACTTAAACAGTAAGTCATATCGGCTCAATGCCTTCAGCAACAATTTTGTTGATGTTAATCATAATATTATTATTTTTTCTCTTTTTTTAAATTGGTTCGGATGGACAAATGTTACCATTCTAAGTAATGGTGAATGTCTCAGAGAGCAGCTGTTTTAAAAGAATACAAAAAAAGTTACAATACCAAAATTATATATTTTTATATACTGTGTATATAAATATATATATATATATATATATATATATATATATATATATATATATATATATATATATATATATATAATGCAATAATGAGCACTCTCACCTTAATGGCAACTGCCAGGGTGCCAGCAGTTAAATATATCAAGTAGGAGAAAGCACTCACTGGTCTTTTCAAGTGCACTTTATTTCAAAAGCGTGACATTTCGGGGGAACACTCCCCTTCCTCAGGAAAGGGGAATGTGTCCCCGGAACGTCACGCTTTGAAATAAAGTACACTTGGGGGCTAATTACTTTGGGGCAATGCCCCTGTAAAAGGCCCTTTTAAGGGCTATTTGTAATTAAGTGTAGGGTAGGGCTTTTTTATTTTATTAGGGGGATTAGATTAGGTGTAATTAGTTTAAAAATCTTGAAATTTATTTATTATTTTCTGTCATTTAGTGGGTTTTTTTTTGTACTTTAGATCATTTTATTTAATTGTATTTAGTTTAGGGAATTTATTTAATTATAGTGTAGTGTTAGGTGTAATTGTAACTTAGGTTAGGTTTTATTTTACAGGTATATTTGTATTTATTTTAACTAGGAAGTACTATTGTACCTAGTTAAAATAAATACAAACTTGCCAATAAAATAAAAATAAACCCTCAGATAGCTACAATGTAACTATTAGTTATATTGTAGCTAGCTTAGGGTTTATTTTATAGGTAGGTATTTAGTTTTAAATAGGAATAATTTAGTTAATGATAGGAATATTTATTTCGATTTATTTAAATTATATTTAAGTTAGTGGGTGTTAGGGTTAGGGTTAGACTTAGGTTTAGGGGTTAATAAATTTAATATAGTGGCGGCGGTATAGGGGGTGGCAGATTAGGGGTTAATAAGTATGATGTAGGTGGCGGCGGTGTAGGGGCAGAAGATTAGGGGTTAATAAGTATAATGTAGGTGGCGGCGGTGTAGGGGGGCAGATCAGGTGTTAATAAATATAATGTAGGTGGCGGCGGTGTAGGAGGCAGCAGATTAGGGGTTAATAAGTATAATGTAGGTGGCGGTGGGCTCCGGGAGCGGCGGTTTAGGTGTTAAATACTTTTATTTAGTTGCAACGGGGTCCTTGAGCGGCGGTTTAGGTGTTAAACACTTTATTTAGTTGTGGCGGGGTCCGTGAGCGGTGGTTTAGGGGTTAATACATTTATTAGAGTTGCTGTGGGCTCCGGGAGAGGCGGTATAGGGGGTAAACAGTATAGTATAGTGTGAGAGTTTAGTGACAGGGTACCAATAAAGCTGGGAAAAAGCCGAAGAGCAGCGAGATCGATGACTGTCAGTTAACAACAGTCCGCTGCTCATCGCCCCGTACTTGGTGCACGGCTTTTTGACAGCTTTTTTGATAATTTTGGAGAACGTATTTAGGTCTGCGGCAGCGATGTTAGGCGATCTTAGGCGAGGGTATTGGTGCCGTCGAATGCAAGTAAGTTGACGGCTTGATAAGCAGATGCCAATGAATCCATGTACTGCTTTCCTCTGATCATCTGCTAATTGCAGATTATTGGTGTGGTGGACCACTAGCAACTCTAGTTGTGAGGGGGCTTTCCAATTCTTTTTATTGAATGAATAATTTAGTTAAAATGTTTTGTTTTTTTCTTCAAAAAGCCGGCACAAATTTCATACATTAAGTAAAATTACTTTGTGGTCACCATTTTTCAAATGCTCTGTGATCATATAGTGCTAAGTAACCTTTTGTCTAAAATATATATACCATTAGTAGGGTATAGCAAAGTTTAAAAATATCTATGGCTAAAGCCCAATCAGAACAAGGGACATTTTCATCTTTTTTTTCTCATTTGCTTTTCTGTTCTTATATCTTTAACCAGTGTGCATCGTGTTTCACTCGTATCATGAACTTAGAATATTGTGTGCACGTTCACATATTCCACCATAGAAGTCAATAAAGCAAAAAAAGTGGAAAAAACACCTACTCGCGCAAACTGGATTTCTACATATATCTGATGTTTTTTTGTACAATATATATTTATACCTACAACAAAGATTGCAGCTTGTAAACTGATATACAATTACACGTACTGCAGGCGTAATTAAATGTTGTTACTGACAGTTCGGTTATATCGTTTAAATCACAAGCTGTATGTCAATGTAATCATGCAGTTTGTGTATGCATTATAATAAGTATTGTATTCCTTGTCAATCCTAGCGGTTAAGTGGAAATATATGTTTTTGGCGTAACATGCCACTGTTAAAACACTTGTGCAAAGTAATGTTACCATGCTTTACGGGTTGAATCCAGGACACCTTGCTCGCAGGTAAGGAGACACTCCCCTGGCTCCCGAAAAAGAAAATCCAATATGCAACAATAGAAAAATAACCTGCTGCAAGGAAAGAAGCACTGCAACTGGTAATGTAAGTAAAAAACAGACTTTATTGAAAGTCTATACACTCATACAGGGTACATTAATGCTCAGGAGAGAGCTAGGAACAAACAAAACGTCCCTATACACTCATACAGGGTACATTAAAGCTCAGGAGAGAGCTAGGAACAAACAAAACGTTTTTAATGTACCCTGTATGAGTGTATATTTAATGTACCCTGTATGAGTTTATTGGACGTTTTGTTTGTTCCTAGCTCTCTCCTGAGCTTTAATGTACCCTGTATGAGTATATAAGGACGTTTTGTTTGTTCCTAGCTCTCTCCTGAGCTTTAATGTACTCTGTATGAGTGTATATGGATGTTTTGTTTGTTCCTAGCTCTCTCCTGAGCTTTAATGTACCCTGTATGAGTATATAAGGACGTTTTGTTTGTTCCTAGCTCTCTCCTGAGCTTTAATGTACCCTGTATGAGTATATAAGGACGTTTTGTTTGTTCCTAGCTCTCTCCTGAGCTTTAATGTACCCTGTATGAGTGTATAAGGATGTTTTGTTTGTTCCTAGCTCTCTCCTGAGCTTTAATGTACCCTGTATGAGTGTATAAAAGACGTTTTGTTTGTTCCTAGCTCTCTCCTGAGCTTTAATGTACTCTGTATGAGTGTATAAAGTACGTTTTGTTTGTTCCTAGCTCTCTCCTGAGCTTTAATGTACCCTGTATGAGTGTATAGGGACATTTCGTTTGTTCCTAGCTCTCTCCTGAGATTTAATGTACCCTGTATGAGTGTATAAGGATGTTTTGTTTGTTCCTAGCTCTCTCCTGAGCTTTAATGTACCCTGTTTGAGTGTATAAAGGACTTTTGGTTGTTCCTAGCTCTCTCCTGAGCTTTAATGTACTCTGTATAAATGTATAAAGGACGTTTTGTTTGTTCCTAGCTCTCTCCTGAGCTTTAATGTACCCTGTATGAGTGTATAAGGACGTTTCGTTTGTTCCTAGCTCTCTCCTGAGCTTTAATGTACCCTGTATGAGTGTATAAGGATGTTTTGTTTGTTCCTAGCTCTCTCCTGAGCTTTAATGTACCCTGTATGAGTGTATAAGGACGTTTGTTTGTTCCTAGCTCTCTCCTGAGCTTTAATGTACCCTGTATGAGTGTATAAGGACGTTTTGTTTGTTCCTAGCTCTCTCCTGAGCTTTAATGTACCCTGTATGAGTGTATAGGGCATTTTCTTTGTTCCTAGCTCTCTCCTGAGCTTTAATGTACCCTGAATGAGTGTATAAGGACGTTTTGTTTGTTCCTAGCTCTCTCCTGAGCTTTAATGTACCCTGTATGAGTGTATAGGATGTTTTGTTTGTTCCTAGCTCTCTCCTGAGCTTTAATGTACCCTGTATAAGTGTATAGGACGTTTTGTTTGTTCCTAGCTCTCTCCTGAGCTTTAATGTACCCTGTATGAGTGTATAGGACGTTTTGTTTGTTCCTAGCTCTCTCCTGAGCTTTAATGTACCCTGTATGAGTGTATAGGATGTTTTGTTTGTTCCTAGCTCTCTCCTGAGCTTTAATGTACCCTGTATGAGTGTATAGGACGTTTTGTTTGTTCCTAGCTCTCTCCTGAGCTTTAATGTACCCTGTATGAGTGTATAGGACGTTTTGTTTGTTCCTAGCTCTCTCCTGAGCTTTAATGTACCCTGTATGAGTGTATAGATGGACGTTTTGTTTGTTCCTAGCTCTCTCCTGAGCTTTATTGTACCCTGTATGAGTGTATAGGATGTTTTGTTTGTTCCTAGCTCTCTCCTGAGCTTTAATGTACCCTGTATGAGTGTATAGGGATGTTTTGTTTGTTCCTAGCTCTCTCCTGAGCTTTAATGTACCCTGTATGAGTGTGTAGGACATTTTGTTTGTTCCTAGCTCTCTCCTGAGCTTTAATGTATTCTGTATGAGTGTATAGGACGTTTTGTTTGTTCCTAGCTCTCTCCTGAGCTTTAATGTACCCTGTATGAGTGTATAGATGGACGTTTTATTTGTTCCTAGCTCTCTCCTGAGCTTTAATGTACCCTGTATGAGTGTATAGGGATGTTTTGTTTGTTCCTAGCTCTCTCCTGAGCTTTAATGTACCCTGTATGAGTGTATAGAGGATGTTTTGTTTGTTCCTAGCTCTCTCCTGAGCTTTAATGTACTCTGTATGAGTGTATAAAGGACGTTTTGTTTGTTCCTAGCTCTCTCCTGAGCTTTAATGTACCCTGTATGAGTGTATAAGGACGTTTTGTTTGTTCCTAGCTCTCTCCTGAGCTTTAATGTACCCTGTATGAGTTTATAAGGACGTTTCGTTTGTTCCTAGCTCTCTCCTGAGCTTTAATGAACCCTGTATGAGTGTATAAGGATGTTTTGTTTGTTCCTAGCTCTCTCCTGAGCTTTAATGTACCCTGTATGAGTGTATAAAGGACGTTTTGTTTGTTCCTAGCTCTCTCCTGAGCTTTAATGTACCCTGTATGAGTGTATAGTACGTTTTGTTTGTTCCTAGCTCTCTCCTGAGCTTTAATGTACCCTGAATAAGTGTATAAGGACGTTTTGTTTGTTCCTAGCTCTCTCCTGAGCTTTAATGTACCCTGTATGAGTGTATAGGATGTTTTGTTTGTTCCTAGCTCTCTCCTGAGCTTTAATGTACCCTGTATGAGTGTATAGGACGTTTTGTTTGTTCCTAGCTATCTCCTGAGCTTAAATGTACCCTGTATGAGTGTATAGGATGTTTTGTTTGTTCCTAGCTCTCTCCTGAGCTTTAATGTACCCTGTATGAGTGTATAGGATGTTTTGTTTGTTCCTAGCTCTCTCCTGAGCTTTAATGTACCCTGTATGAGTGTATAGGACGTTTTGTTTGTTCCTAGCTCTCTCCTGAGCTTTAATGTACCCTGTATGAATGTATAGGATGTTTTGTTTGTTCCTAGCTCTCTCCTGAGCTTTAATGTACCCTGTATGAGTGTATAGATGGACGTTTTGTTTGTTCCTAGCTCTCTCCTGAGCTTTAATATACCCTGTATGAGTGTATAGGATGTTTTGTTTGTTCCTAGCTCTCTCCTGAGCTTTAATGTACCCTGTATGAGTGTATAGGGATGTTTTGTTTGTTCCTAGCTCTCTCCTGAGCTTTATGCTACCCTGTATGAGTGTATAGGACGTTTTGTTTGTTCCTAGCTCTCTCCTGAGCTTTAATGTACCCTGCATGAGTGTATAGGACGTTTTGTTTGTTCCTAGCTCTCTCCTGAGCTTTAATGTACCCTGTATAAGTATATAAATGGACGTTTTGTTTGTTCCTAGCTCTCTCCTGAGCTTTAATGTACCCTGTATGAGTGTATAGGGATGTTTTGTTTGTTCCTAGCTCTCTCCTGAGCTTTAATGTACCCTGTATGAGTGTATAGGGATGTTTTGTTTGTTCCTAGCTCTCTCCTGAGCTTTAATGTACCCTGTATGAGTGTATAAGGACGTTTTGTTTGTTCCTAGCTCTCTTCTGAGCTTTAATGTACCCTGTATGAGTGTATAAGGATGTTTTGTTTGTTCCTAGCTCTCTCCTGAGCTTTAATGTACCCTGTATGAGTGTATAAAGGACGTTTTGTTTGTTCCTAGCTCTCTCCTGAGCCTTAATGTACCCTGTATGAGTGTATAGAGGATGTTTTGTTTGTTCCTAGCTCTCTCCTGAGCTTTAATGTACTCTGTATGAGTGTATAAAGGACGTTTTGTTTGTTCCTAGCTCTCTCCTGAGCTTTAATGTACCCTGTGTGAGTGTATAAGGACGTTTTGTTTGTTCCTAGCTCTCTCCTGAGCTTTAATGTACCCTGTATGAGTGTATAAGGACGTTTTGTTTGTTCCTAGCTCTCTCCTGAGCTTTAATGTACCCTGTATGAGTGTATAGGACGTTTTGTTTGTTCCTAGCTCTCTCCTGAGCTTTAATGTACCCTGAATAAGTGTATAAGGACGTTTTGTTTGTTCCTAGCTCTCTCCTGAGCTTTAATGTACCCTGTATGAGTGTATAGGATGTTTTGTTTGTTCCTAGCTCTCTCCTGAGCTTTAATGTACCCTGTATGAGTGTATAGGACGTTTTGTTTGTTCCTAGCTATCTCCTGAGCTTAAATGTACCCTGTATGAGTGTATAGGATGTTTTGTTTGTTCCTAGCTCTCTCCTGAGCTTTAATGTACCCTGTATGAGTGTATAGGATGTTTTGTTTGTTCCTAGCTCTCTCCTGAGCTTTAATGTACCCTGTATGAGTGTATAGGACGTTTTGTTTGTTCCTAGCTCTCTCCTGAGCTTTAATGTACCCTGTATGAATGTATAGGATGTTTTGTTTGTTTCTAGCTCTCTCCTGAGCTTTAATGTACCCTGTATGAGTGTATAGATGGACGTTTTGTTTGTTCCTAGCTCTCTCCTGAGCTTTAATATACCCTGTATGAGTGTATAGGATGTTTTGTTTGTTCCTAGCTCTCTCCTGAGCTTTAATGTACCCTGTATGAGTGTATAGGGATGTTTTGTTTGTTCCTAGCTCTCTCCTGAGCTTTATGCTACCCTGTATGAGTGTATAGGACGTTTTGTTTGTTCCTAGCTCTCCCCTGAGCTTTAATGTACCCTGCATGAGTGTATAGGACGTTTTGTTTGTTCCTAGCTCTCTCCTGAGCTTTAATGTACCCTGTATAAGTATATAAATGGACGTTTTGTTTGTTCCTAGCTCTCTCCTGAGCTTTAATGTACCCTGTATGAGTGTATAGGGATGTTTTGTTTGTTCCTAGCTCTCTCCTGAGCTTTAATGTACCCTGTATGAGTGTATAAGGACGTTTTGTTTGTTCCTAGCTCTCTCCTGAGCTTTAATGTACCCTGTATGAGTGTATAAGGATGTTTCGTTTGTTCCTAGCTCTCTCCTGAGCTTTAATGTACCCTGTATGAGTGTATAAGGATGTTTTGTTTGTTCCTAGCTCTCTCCTGAGCTTTAATGTACCCTGTATGAGTGTATAAAGGACGTTTTGTTTGTTCCTAGCTCTCTCCTGAGCCTTAATGTACCCTGTATGAGTGTATAGAGGACGTTTTGTTTGTTCATAGCTCTCTCCTGAGCTTTAATGTACCCTGTATGAGTGTATAGAGGACGTTTTGTTTGTTCCTAGCTCTCTCCTGAGCTTTAATGTACCCTGTATGAGTGTATAGGGACGTTTTGTTGGTTCCTAGCTCTCTCCTGAGCTTTAATGCACCCTGTATGAGTGTATAGACTTTCAATAAAGTCTATTTTTTACTTGCATTACCAGTTGCAGTGCTTCTTTCCTTGCAGCAGGTTAATTTTCTATTGTTGTATATTTATACCTATATATATATATATATATATATATATATATATATATATATATATATATACCCTGTATGAGTGTATAGAGGATGTTTTGTTTGTTCCTAGCTCTCTCCTGAGCTTTAATGTACCCTGTATGAGTGTATAAGGACGTTTTGTTTGTTCCTAGCTCTCTCCTGAGCTTTAATGTACCCTGTATGAGTGTATAAGGACGTTTCGTTTGTTCCTAGCTTTAATGTACTCTGTATGAGTGTATAAAGGATGTTTTGTTTGTTCCTAGCTCTCTCCTGAGCTTTAATGTACCCTGTATGAGTGTATAAGGACATTTTGTTTGTTCCTAGCTCTCTCCTGAGCTTTAATGTACCCTGTATGAGTGTATAAGGACGTTTCGTTTGTTCCTAGCTCTCTCCTGAGCTTTAATGTACCCTGTATGAGTGTATAAGGATGTTTTGTTTGTTCCTAGCTCTCTCCTGAGCTTTAATTTACCCTGTATGAGTGTATAAAGGACGTTTTGTTTGTTCCTAGATCTCTCCTGAGCTTTAATGTACTCTGTATGAGTGTATAAAGGAAGTTTTGTTTGTTCCTAGCTCTCTCCTGAGCTTTAATGTACTCTGTATGAGTGTATATGGATGTTTTGTTTGTTCCTAGCTCTCTCCTGAGCTTTAATGTACCCTGTATGAGTATATAAGGACGTTTTGTTTGTTCCTAGCTCTCTCCTGAGCTTTAATGTACCCTGTATGAGTATATAAGGACGTTTTGTTTGTTCCTAGCTCTCTCCTGAGCTTTAATGTACCCTGTATGAGTGTATAAGGATGTTTTGTTTGTTCCTAGCTCTCTCCTGAGCTTTAATGTACCCTGTATGAGTGTATAAAAGATGTTTTGTTTGTTCCTAGCTCTCTCCTGAGCTTTAATGTACTCTGTATGAGTGTATAAAGGACGTTTTGTTTGTTCCTAGCTCTCTCCTGAGCTTTAATGTACCCTGTATGAGTGTATAGGGACATTTTGTTTGTTCCTAGCTCTCTCCTGAGCTTTAATGTACCCTGTATGAGTCTATAAGGATGTTTTGTTTGTTCCTAGCTCTCTCCTGAGCTTTAATGTACCCTGTTTGAGTGTATAAAGGACTTTTGGTTGTTCCTAGCTCTCTCCTGAGCTTTAATGTACTCTGTATGAGTGTATAAAGGACATTTTGTTTGTTCCTAGCTCTCTCCTGAGCTTTAATGTACCCTGTATGAGTGTATAAGGACGTTTCGTTTGTTCCTAGCTCTCTCCTGAGTTTTAATGTACCCTGTATGAGTGTATAAGGATGTTTTGTTTGTTCCTAGCTCTCTCCTGAGCTTTAATGTACCCTGTATGAGTGTATAAGGATGTTTGTTTGTTCCTAGCTCTCTCCTGAGCTTTAATGTACCCTGTATGAGTGTATAAGGACGTTTTGTTTGTTCCTAGCTCTCTCCTGAGCTTTAATGTACCCTGTATGAGTGTATAGGGCGTTTTGTTTGTTCCTAGCTCTCTCCTGAGCTTTAATGTACCCTGAATGAGTGTATAAGGACGTTTTGTTTGTTCCTAGCTCTCTCCTGAGCTTTAATGTACCCTGTATGAGTGTATAGGATGTTTTGTTTGTTCCTAGCTCTCTCCTGAGCTTTAATGTACCCTGTATGAGTGTATAGGATGTTTTGTTTGTTCCTAGCTCTCTCCTGAGCTTTAATGTACCCTGTATGAGTGTATAGGACGTTTTGTTTGTTCCTAGCTCTCTCCTGAGCTTTAATGTACCCTGTATGAATGTATAGGATGTTTTGTTTGTTCCTAGCTCTCTCCTAAGCTTTAATGTACCCTGTATGAGTGTATAGATGGACGTTTTGTTTGTTCCTAGCTCTCTCCTGAGCTTTAATATACCCTGTATGAGTGTATAGGATGTTTTGTTTGTTCCTAGCTCTCTCCTGAGCTTTAATGTACCCTGTATGAGTGTATAGGGATGTTTTGTTTGTTCCTAGCTCTCTCCTGAGCTTTATGCTACCCTGTATGAGTGTATAGGACGTTTTGTTTGTTCCTAGCTCTCTCCTGAGCTTTAATGTACCCTGCATGAGTGTATAGGACGTTTTGTTTGTTCCTAGCTCTCTCCTGAGCTTTAATGTACCCTGTATAAGTATATAAATGGACGTTTTGTTTGTTCCTAGCTCTCTCCTGAGCTTTAATGTACCCTGTATGAGTGTATAGGGATGTTTTGTTTGTTCCTAGCTCTCTCCTGAGCTTTAATGTACCCTGTATGAATGTATAAGGACGTTTTGTTTGTTCCTAGCTCTCTCCTGAGCTTTAATGTACCCTGTATGAGTGTATAAGGATGTTTTGTTTGTTCCTAGCTCTCTCCTGAGCTTTAATGTACCCTGTATGAGTGTATAAGGATGTTTTGTTTGTTCCTAGCTCTCTCCTGAGCTTTAATGTACCCTGTATGAGTGTATAAAGGACGTTTTGTTTGTTCCTAGCTCTCTCCTGAGCCTTAATGTACCCTGTATGAGTGTATAGAGGACGTTTTGTTTGTTCATAGCTCTCTCCTGAGCTTTAATGTACCCTGTATGAGTGTATAGAGG